>NC_134088.1:3955714-4260000 GCF_000715075.1 Nicotiana tabacum
GGAGTTTAACCTTTTTATATTGTCAGTGCATATAATTTAAATACTTAGAAAGACCAGTAGATATTATTATTTACAATATAGCCAAAACACCTAGAAAGATATCAAATGAAGCAAAGGCCAATTTCCACACCCTCTACAACCTAAAGGTAACAACTAAAAAGATTATTTACTCGAGAGTTTGAACTTTTTTACACTGTCAGTACATATAAGTTAAATATTTCGATAAAAACCAGTAGATATTATTATTTACAATATAGCCAAAAACACCTAGAAATGTATCAAATGAAGCAAAGACCCTCTACAACCTAAAGGTAAAAACTAAAAAGAATATTTACTCTAGAGTTTTAATTTCTTTTACAGTGTCAATGCATATAAGTTAAATATTTCGATAAAGATCAATAGATATTATTTACAATATAGCCAAAAACACCTAGAAAGGTATCAAAATGAAGCAAAGGCCAATTTCCACACCCTCTGCAACCTTGGTAACAACTAAAAAGACTATTCACTTTAGAATTTAACTTTTTTTACATTGTCAGTGCATATAAGTTAGATACATTTATAAAGACCAATAGATATTATTTACAATAATAACAACCCAATGTAATCCACAAGTAAGGTCTGGAGAGGGTAGAATATACACAGTCTTACCCCTACTCTGGAGGGTAAAGAGATTATTTCTGATAGACACTCGACAAAATAAATAACGAGAAGTAGATAATATTTACAATATAGCCAAAAACACCTAGAAATGTATCAAATGAAGCAAAGGCCAATTTCCTCTACAACCTAAAGGTAACAACTAGAAAGACCATTTACTCCAGAGTTTAACTTTTTTATACTGTCAGTGCAAATAAGTTAAATACTTCGTTAAAGCCCAGTAGATATTGTTATTTACAATATAGCCAAAAACACCTAGAAAGGTATCAAATGAAACAAAGGCCAATTTTCACACCCTCTACATCCTAAAGAACAAAAAACACAAAGAACAACTTTCTTTTGCTCCTCCTAATGCTACTTCAGACAGTGATTGTGGTACTAAGCTAAATAATTAAAAAGAATATTAAGCACCTATTTTTGTTATATTTTCTTTTCTTTTGGATGTTTAGCTATTATCTTGGACCTGAAAGTTCCATAGCATGAGTGTCATAGTCATCATCCATCATCCCAAACATGGTCAAATGGTCATGATCATGATCATTGTCATCATTTCCAGGGACCATAGAATGTTTAATCTGAGTTTTGTTACTATCATAGTTATGAGAGGCTGCCCATTTTTCAGCAAGGCCGTCGCCTTCAAGCATTCGGACCACCTCGGACATCTTGGGACGGTGGGACGGCAAGTATTGAGTACAAAGTATAGCCACTTGTAGCATCTCCCCTACATCAATCCTGTCGTAGTTGCTCCCGAGTTCTCTGTCGATGAGCGCTTCAACGTTCTTCTCCTGCTGCATTTTCTTAACCTGCAATTAATTCAGCAGCCATTATTACTAAGCACAGTATTTCCTGAGGAATTCTAGATCAAGAATGTATAAAACTAACCAAATCAAAAAAGCTTAACCCTTCTTGCTAAAGCCACTAAACAAGTGAGAATGTTACCCTCAGACAAATTTAAACTTGATTCATCTACTTGACTGCAATTAAATACCAATATAACGACAAAACCTATCCATCAAGGTGATCTTACTGTTATAGTATGTAAAATTTTCCGACTGTACAGTTTATAATGGGTAAAGTATAGGTACTTTCATGTGATAAAAAGTAGTATTGTAACTTTATTATTATTGTGAGTAAAGTTTAGTGATCATATATGAAATTAACTCTTCTTTGACTCAAAACACATTTTTCACTTTTATTAAATTTGTTGCAACTTTGCTGCCATGTGACCAGGAGGTCACAGGTTCGAGCCGTGGAAACAAACTCTTGCAAAAATGCAGGGTAAGGCTGTGTACAATAGACCCTTGTGGTCCGGCCCTTCCCCGACCCCACGCATAGCGGGAGCTCAGTGCACTGGGCCGCCCCTATTAAATTTGTTGTAACTATGAATGCTAGTATGTTCGCCAAGTCCTTAAAACAGGAACAGCTTTGTCTTATAGTTTACTAAAGTCAAAATTCAAGAAATAGGCACAAGTTTAATAATTGGTAGAAGCAGAAAGAAACATACCCATTCAAGTACTGCTCCTTTCTGGTTTACTGTTTTTCCTAACTCAAATGCTCTCATCCCAGTTATGAGCTCCAACAAGAGGATACCAAATCCAAACACATCTGTTTTCTCGGACGATTGACCAGTGGAAAGGTACTCGGGTGCAATGTGACCAACCGTGCCACGAACAGCTGTTGTAACATGAGAATCTGCATGATCGAGGAGCTTTGCAAGGCCAAAGTCCCCAACAATAGCCTCACAGTAGTCATCTAATAGCACGTTCGCTGCCTTCACATCTCTGTGGATTATCTTGGGATCACATTGTTCGTGAAGATAAAGAAGACCTCTAGCAGCTCCAATTGCAATCCTCTTCCTAGTATTCCAATCTAGTGCCGGTTTTCCTGTCATTGAAAGGTAGAAATTAAGAATGTTTAGAGTACATACATTTTTATTTTTAAGTCTAAAATTGTAAGATTGACTTCTGGAAACAGAGATTTATTCCCTCCTACCTCCTTTATACAATGAGATAAATAACCTTCAATCGTGCATACTCCACACTTAACAGAAAATGCAGACTCAAAATACTGAAATCCCATGTTCGAGAAAATACTTCCTAATTGAGCAGGTCATCTAATTTTTTTCAGAAATTTGATAAATGGATATGAGCCTAGTGCAATACACAAGTCTAAGATAACTCATACAGCACAAAAGTGTCGTAGAGTTGTAAACTAACGAACCAAGAATTTCATTAAATAAAATGCTTTTGTAGGTCTGCGAACACACTATCCTCCCCAGACCCCACGGTGTGGGATAATATTGGGTATGTTGTTGTTGTTAAAGTGCTTCTGTAGCTTAGTGGATGCTAAAAAGGCCCATATATTATTAGAATGTTTCCCGAGGAGTTCTAATTCCTCAACTCACCGCCGTACTAACAAAATTGCTTGTGCGCGAAATGGGATGCAATCCAATTCTCAATCTCGGGCCAAGAAACCCCACACACACACAGAGAGAATAATGAAAATGCCTAATTGCTAGAGAGACATGTCGAATGTCTCGTCTTTGCTATTTTAGATTCTTGCAAGTGAAAGTTAGTCATGACTTACAAACATGTATTCCTATTACTTGAAAGAGTCATTATAAGAGTTTGGTCACATCATATTCAAATAGAAAGTAAGTGGGGGCATATCACTTGTCTTGTTATAGTTGCACTATGTCTTTTAGCCATTAGAAGCATGTTGGAATTGTCATCTCCCTCCCAAAAACTTTAGATAAAATCATACAAAAAATCTTCAAGAAACTAAAGCATATTTGAAGCAATTAGGCGTGCCGACAAATTGTAGCCAAATTAGTTAGAAACTAGAAATTGAAACGTTACGACCCCATAAAAACAGTGTGGTTTGCTGCAAAATTTACCTCTAAGTCTTGATGCCACACTGCCATTAGACATGTAAGGATATACGAGGAGTCTCTCGTTTGGTGTAGCACAGTAACCAATTAACCTGAGCAGATTTCTATGTACTGCCAAGCTAATTAGCTCCAATTCTGTCCGGAACTGTGACTCTCCGGCAGTTCCACTAATATCTTTCAGTCGTTTCACTGCCACAAACGAGCCATCCCCCAACTTTCCCCGGTAAACATTGCCAAATCCTCCCGCACCAAGAATGTTCTTGGAGCTGAAATTGTTCGTTGCACGTTGAAGTTCTTTAAATGTGAAGCTTCTGAGATTTCCTAGTCTAACTAGATCCTCCTCTTGCATATCTGGAACAAAAAGACGAAGCCTAAATATCTTATAACAGTCGTCAAATAGACAAATGTTGTCGGATGTAATAATTTTGTGATGCCTCACCATTAATGTTAAGAATTGACTGTTTCCTGTTCTGGTTTCGTTTCCAAAATATGAATCCAAAGCCTATGAGGAAAATAGAGACAAAGCTGATGCTAAGTCCCAGTGCAACGGCTAGTCTTTTTGACCTGCGTTTATCTGGTTACAATGGGAAGCAATTTAAGAGGGTTAAATTGTAGTTATGTTTAAACATTCTACAACAAGAAAATTTTCTGAACTTTACCAGTGGAATCAATAGACATTGAAAGGGGCATCGGATTTACTGATCCAAAACAAGTCTCAGTGGAGTGATTTCCACAAATCAAAGGGTTACCAACAACACTACAAAAACATTAACGATAAAGAAAATCACAATTAGAACATACTAAGTATATTCCCACAAGTGGGGTCTGGGGAGGGTAGTATACACGTAGTACTTACCCCTACCTTGTGAAGGTAGAGAGGCTGTTTTCGAGAGACCCTCGGCTCGATACATGATTTGAATGTATATATATATATAAATTAAAAACACATGTTTAATGTAACATAATAAGTAAGAATTAGGAAAAGAACACATACTTGAAAGTTCTGGCTGGAAATTTAGGAATAGGTCCAGTCAAGTTATTGAAGGACAAGTCCCTGAAATGATAAGAGGTTCACAAAAACAGAAAACACTATTCATTCCCTTTTCACAAAAAACATTTACATAAGGCTGAATTCAAGAAAGTGACTAGAAAATTACAGTGAAGATTGTATGTCTCAATTCTAAGGACATTCAGACAAAAGAATAAAACAAAATCACAAACAAAGACATGGATAAAAAAGAAGAATTATACTTACAAGAAAGCAAGTTGAGGGACCCTTGCTAAAGAAAGAGGAATAGCACCAGACAAACTGTTGTTGTTCAACCTCCTACTCCATTAAATGACAAAAACCACATAACAAGACATCAAAAAAGCATAGTCAAAGAAAAAGATAGCACTTAAACATAGTCAACATACCAAAGCATAAACTAAAGGAAAAGGGTACTTAAAAAAATCAGAAATTTTCTTAATTTTTTCTATAACCAAGAAATTTCCTTGCGCCACGGTACGAAACTACGAAACTCGGTGTATAACCCGGCTATCTCTTTACCCTTCTTTGATATGCGCCTAACCCACACATCACATGTGGCGCACAATTAGAAACTCGATAGATAATGGCCCCTCCCCTTTAAACCTTCTTTGATATGCACCTAACTGACACACCACATAGCGTACTATTTGAAACTCAGATAGATAATGGGTCCCGCCCCTTTACACTTCTTTGATATGCACCTATCCGACACACAACATAACGCACAATTCGAATCTCAGATAGATAATGGGTCTCGCCGCTTTATCCTTCTTTGATATGCGCCAATCCAACAAACCACATAGCGCACAATTCGAAAATCAGATAGATAATGGGTCTCGCCGCTTTACCCTTCTTTGATATGCGCCTAACCCACATATCACATAACGCACAGTTTGAAACCTAGATAGATAATGGGCCCCGCCCCTTTACCCTTCTTAGATATGCACCTAACCCACACACAACATAGCACACAATTCGAAACTCGATAAATAATGGGTCCTGCCCCTTTACCCTTCTTCGATGTATGCCTATCCCACACATCCCAGGGCGGATAATTCGAAACTCTATAGATAATGGGTCCCGCTCCTTTACCCTTTTTGTCGTGCGTCTAACCCACATATCACAAGCTATGCTCTTACAACTAGAGGCAAAAAAAACTCTCAATAATCACACAGAAACTAAAATATTGAATATCTCTTACTTACAGATATTGAAGACTGTTTAGTAGACCCAAAGATTCAGGTACATGACCAGAGAAATGGTTATTAGACAGATCCAATGTTTGAAGATTGGGCAGTTTCCCTAACTCCTTTGGAATATGCCCAGAAATATTGTTGTTTTGCAGTAAACTACAAAATTAAAAACACAATTATCAAAAACTTAAAAAATTAACCAAAATGGGGTCATTAATATTTAAATTCTTGTACAAAAAAAATGTTGTCCCTTACACTTGTTTAAGGTTTGTAAGGTTTGATATCATCCCAGATAAAACCCCTGATAAACCTTGACTTGGTACTCCTCTGCACAGTAAAAAAACAGTAAAATAATTTCTTGACTACAAAAATAATGATATATCATAAAAATTATTTATGACAACAACAAATTCAGTGTAATCTCACAAGTGGAGCATAGGAATGGTAGTGTATACCAGTGTACCCAGATTTTACCCCTTCCTTCAAGAAGGCAGAAAAGTTGTTTCCGGTGGAGCCTCGGCTCAAGAAAGATGAAAAGGAAGGGGCAATGACAAGCAAAACAATCGGACATACGAAGCGAAAATATAAGATTACACTGAGTAATGCAATCAGAAAACAAAAACACCATACAAATTATATATAACAACAAGTAATCATACAAGTGGGGTCTAGGACAGTGTGTACCACCTTTACCCCTGCCTCTAGCCTCTAAGAGGGGAGAGAGTAATAAAAGAGAAGGGGCAACAAGCAAACCAATCGAAAAATCGAAGCGAAAATACAAGACTAACGCTAAGTAATGCAATCAGAAAACCGAAACACCATAAAAATTATATTAAAAAAACAATAACTTACAGTGCAGTGACAAGATTTTCAGAAGAGCAAGTGATCATAGCCCAACTACAAGGATCAACAGAATCTTCATCCCAATTACTTAAAGCTCCATTTGGGTCATTTAAACTTCTCCTTATAGCAATTAAAGCTTCCACTACACCAACAAAAACAAAACAAAACAATGAGCAAAAAAAAAAGTTTTTTTCTAACAAAATATGAAAAAATAATAAATGGGGTTTATTCTTTTTTCTTATTTTTTACCTTCATGATTTCGAGCTTCATATGAGAAAGAAACAGTAGCAGAAAACAGAAGCAAAGAGAGAACTAAAAACATGGTAGCCATAATAATATCAAGAAAGTGAAATGTTCCAACAAATATATTAAGCAAAACCCATAAAAATAGATTTTAATTTATTTTTTTTCAGTCAAATAAAAAAGTAAAGAAAGCTAAAGAGAGAGAGAGTAGTGCAGAACATGAGAAGGAAGAAAAGAAAGCTTCTTTATATGTCTGTCTATTTTGTTGGTATTTGTACCAAATACACTCTTTTTTTTTGCTTTATCTATAGGGGAGTAAATTTTTTTTTTATAATTATTTTTTGGATATTTGATTTTCCTAGTTTTTGTACTAAGCGAATCAGGTGGAGATGATATGATACGAGAAGCCTGCAGTGACAGAGAGAGGACTCAGAGAAGAGCTGGTTTGAAGCTCAGAATTTGAGAGTGACAGCAATATATTGTTACTGGAAACACACACACAGTGCCCCCCCTCCCCCTCCACCCCCCTCTCTCTCTTAAAAAAAACAAATTTTTTTCTTCGAAAAATGTATTTTTTTAATCGTACTTAAAAATAATAACCAATAAAATATATATATTTTTATCTCTCTATATATATAATATAATAATAACAATAACAAAATTAGTGTAATGTCGTAAGTGGGGTCTGAGGAGCATAGTGTGTACGCACACCTTATTCTTACCTTGTGAAAGATAAAGAGGTTATTTTCAAAGACTTTTGGCTCAAATAAAACAAAAAAAGGGGCAGAATATACATATATATAATGGGGTATTATCATATTTAGCTCGCGCTAGAAACTATTTATATATGATAGCCGAAAAAGTCTATAAAATTTGTATAATTTTTGTATATAACATGCAGAATGTGTGTGTGTGTGTGTGTATATATATACAAATTTTGTACATTTTTCAGCTATTATTTTTACAGCGGCTATACAGTGTCATTTTTGTTATATATAATACACATATTTTATACTCTATATTTTTTGGCTAACGAATGTAGTTAGTTTCAGTTGACTAGCCAATTTTGTATTTTCTCTTCTTTTTTTTTTAAATGTTTAGTACTTGCTTTGGGCCTAATTAATATAAATGTGCGCCGCATAAGATGTATTAAAAGTGAAAATGCTTCTTGAACCGAGAGTATACTAGAAACAGCCTCTCTCAATCTCACTTTGTGAGATTTTACTGAATTTTTTATTGTTATAATTATAAAATAATCTAGTTATAAAATTTTTTTTTAATTAAAATTTTTAATTCATCTCACTACAACCGTCGATAATAAAAAGAACTTTGACCAAGAAAAAGGGAGAAAAAAATGAAAAAAATGTGTGAAGGGATATTGTAGAAAAAGCAGAAAACACACTGTTTTGGTTCTGAAAATACTAGTCTATATGCATTTTGTTCTTTCTGATAGCCTATTAATGATAAGACTTGACAATATAGGGAGTAATTATTAAGGCTATGATCCATTTCCAAATATTAGTAAAAGTTTTAATTTCTTGTTTCTTTTCTTTTTTTTAATTTTTAATTTTGGATGAAATAAAAGGTAATAAAAGGAAGAGCCATGTCAAGTGTTAGGTGTCCAAAGACTTTATTTACATAGATTTGGTTATATATTGATTATTAGGGATTATTATGTTTAGTTTCTTGTATCTTTCAATCATATAAATGAGTATTACAAAATTAGAAATATTCTCCCTTTTCTAGAAATTTTACTATTTCCCCTTTGAAGTAAAATAGTCAGTAAGTATTAGTTGCGGCGGAGCCACAGTCAACCAAGAAGGTGTCAATCCACACCCCTTCGTCAGAAAATTACATTGTATTACTAGATAAAACTTTTTGTTTTATGTATATTTACTATAGATTGACTCCCATTGACTTTTCAGTGTATTTATTTTTTTCATATTTTGACACCCTTAGTGAGAATCCTGGCTCCGCCACTGAATATTAGTCCATTCAGGGGCTGTTTGGTTCATTGGATTAAATGAATTATTCTGATATAAATTTTAAAATTAAATATATTTCGTGTTTGGCTATAATTATAACCTAAAATTCGTATCTTTTTGTATTAAAATCTTGATAATATCTCAAATAAAAGTTGGAATAAATTAAACTATTTAGATTATAATCCGAGTTATATCACAAAATTATAATCATAAAAATAACCTGATTTTAAACCAAGAAATAGAACTTTTGGACCATTAAGAAAGTACTAGTAGCCTAGTAGGAACTTTAACTTATTAAGGTGGGGAAATAATTAATTTCGAAAAAAATCATTTTAAAATTGTTTTAATAGTTTTGTTTAGAATAAGCATAATATTTAAGATAAAGTCCAAAACAATCGTGTCATATAAAATGAGGAAAATAAAAAATAAAATGTAAATTTGGTAGACTGACATATAGTACACACAATATACTTGTAAATATTATATATATATACGGCTATACCTATATACAAAAAAAAAAGGGTGGGGAAATAATTAATTTCGAAAGAAATCATTACAAAATTTATTTTAATAGCTTATTAGAATAAGCTTAATATTTAAGACAAAGTCCAAAGCAATCATGTCATGTAAAATGAAAAAAAACACGAGTTTTATCTTCTTTTTTCCTTTCTAGTGTTAATTTGTTGAGTTCTATTTATGAAATCTTGGCTTTAGGTTTTGTTGTTCTTTTGTCGTTGTAAATTTGGAGCTGAAGTTCTAATTAGGGATTCGGCAAAATTCAATAGTTTTAACTAAAATATTGTTACATTGAAAATGGCGGAGGTAGCCCGTTTGGACATAAGAATTTTTTTTCACTTTCTTCGATTTTTTTTTTTACTTTTTTTCGAAATTAGTGTTTGACCATAAAATTTTTAATTTTCAATTGAAGATGAATTATGGAATTTTTCGAAAAATTGAAAAACTCCAAATGCTGTTTTTCAAAAATTTCACTCGGATCACTCATAAAACTTTAAAAACAACCCAAAATTATATTCATGTCCAAACATAACTCTAATTTTCAAATACGATTTTCATTTGAATTTCTTTTTAACTTTTCTTTTTTAAATTTTACAATTTTTATGTCCAAACGCCCACTAATAGTTACGGTAAAATTCAATAGTTTCAGTCAAGACTACGTATTTATTTAACATATATAAATACTTTATTCAGAATTTAATAATATTTTTTCTAAGATCGAAAATCCATAAACTCAAAATTTTGAATCCATTAATTTATCACTAGGAAAGCCATGCAAATTGTGTGTTAAAAGTTTAAATTGATTGTGTAAACCCCATTTCACACGTAAAACGCATTGCTTCTCCAATCAATGAAGCTCAATTGGAAAGCAGGTTATAATTGAAGTCATTAATTACTTGTCATTATCATTTTTATTTATCATTTTTTGTGTTACTTTTCTCATAGGAAAAATATTAAAGAGGGAGGAGGAAAAAAATTACCCTACACTTTTATCATCAAGTTAAGAATAATTTTCATATATATATGACCCACCACATATATAAAGACTTAGGGCTGGTTTGGTACAAGGGATAAAGAATAATTAATCTCGAGATTAAATTTCAGAAGAGTTTATCCCATGTTTGGTTGGTAGAAAACTGCAGTAGAATTAATCCCAGGATTGTAGTTTTTTTATCCACATAGAAAGATGGAATAACAAATCCCGAAATAACTAATCTCGAATTAATTAATTGTAGGATAATTTCTTTCCAACCAAACAGCCCCTTACAGTCTAGTTGTACCGATAAAAAAAATGATAAAATTCCAAAAATTTTTTGGCCTCCCTTAAAACTCTTGGCCACAAAATAAAGTTTTTATTTTTTTGTAAAGAAGATTTGCGAAAAGAATGTTCTTCCTCAACCAGAGTAGATTATATTTTGTGGGAAATATTCTTGAACTCGTGATATACAAAATCCTAACTAGAGGACTCGGCTTCGAGCTTCACGAAGTAAAATACATATCTGTAGAAAGTGCTTTACTAATTTTCAACATGAATTTGAATTAATCGGACTTATAACTTTTAAGAACCGGATGATTTGAAAAACGAGTTCCCCCTCCCCCCCCCCCCCCTTTTTTTTTTTGAAAATACTTGGACTATAAATACTAAAAAAAATGTTGTTGGAGTACAAATCTTTAACGAATAAATTCCTCAAAAGAGGACCATGGTTTTAGAATCTTTACTCTTATAGGGAGAGTTTAGGATCTAATATTCTTATTTCAATTGTCAACTATTCTTTATCCACCACTCCTTTTCCTCCTCTTTAGAAGATCTTTTTTGTTTCTCAATCCGTGTGTGGTATTCGTATTGAGGCTCGATTAAATTTGAATTTTCCTCTTAAAATCCCAGACGTTTTAATACCCATGATTCAAATAGAAAACCTCTAGTTAAAGATGAAGAAATATTTATCGCTCTACCACAATAGTTCTTAGTTTAGAAATATTGGTTATATGAAGTTCGGAGACTGCAGGTACTATGGATCTTCGGGCATCCAATCGGGTTGCCTTCCCGGATCTCGCCGCTGTTACATGTAAGTCGTGATGTGCCTTGAGATGGCCTCTATATTTGATCATAATAAAACTAGAAAAATCCCTTTGAAATTCATGTAGTTTGACACTCACAAATCTTATTCAAGTACAAAGACCTTTCGAGAGAATCATTTTTTGTTGGTAGTTTTTAAAATTGCGACATCATATTCGATTCTCACCAAAATGTCCTTTCCAATCCATTCTCACTATATCATGGGCTCCCTTTCCTCTCCCAAAAAAGTTTTATTTAGAATTAAAATAAACTATAAAAAAAAGATCTATACCCAGGGAAGATCCATCCCTCAATATATATATATATATATATATATATATATATATATATATATATATATATATATATATATATATATATATGTATTGGTGGATTTATTTCTTTCTATTTAAATGCTTGTCCAATCAAAGATGATAACTCTAAATATCTTAGGTATTTTCTAGCCAATCCGACAACTTATGCAAGAGTTTTCCAACAGACCGGTTGCTGCATCCAAAGCTAAGAAGGCCGAACTCGCCAAAAAAATTATAATAGAAAAAATTGTTCTTGCCGGAAGAGTAGCATCGTAAATTTAAAATAATTCTATATGATCTTTTCCTATTCCTTCTAGTCGTTAAAAAGTGACAATTGTTGTTTCAGTATGGAATAGATGAAATCCATTCATCTTAATTAGATGTCTCGAACTTGTGTCCTAGGATTGGACATGATTGTGCTTCCTCTTTAGTAGGCCATAATCGATGCGAATTGAGACTTATCGAACTAAATATTTTCGAATATCAATGAATGCATAAAGCAAAAAAAATAAATGCTGACTCAAAACTCATGTTATCTTGTATTAAATTTTTTTATTGATACATCTTGTTCCCTTGAAATAATTTAGGATGGTAACAGCTTGTTTGGATGGTTGTTACATATCGTTTCATAATGTATCATATTGTATTGTACTTTATCGTTTGATGAATATAATGTTTGGATAGATTGTATCGTTTGCCGTTGTTTCATGATATCACGCATCATTACTATGAAGAATAAACTTGCAATATTATAAAGAAAAATTATGTACGGGATAAAATAATTATATAAAAAGGTAGAGTAAATGATAAAATAAAATTATTTTATAATAATGAAACATGAGATGAGAGAAAGAGATAAGGTAACGACGCAACTATACCAAATTGGTCATTACATGAAGTGGCACATTTTGTCGTTACGTAACGACGGATTTAACGATACGATATAATAAAATTTAAGTTATAATCAAAACAAACATCGTATTTAAAATAACAATGTGATACAATAGGTAACAACCATCCAAATAAGTTGTAAATAGAACAACTAAACTTTTGCATGTAATATATTAGGGTGTTGGGAGAGGAGTGATCCTTCATAGAATAATGCTTTTTTTATTGAGGGTGGAAGTTTGGAACTTTAGAATATTGACTTGAATATAATAAGGTGATGAAAACTAAATGGACAAGTATATATCTAAAGAAACCAATCAAAATCCAATAATTAGAGCATTATAAAATTAAACCAATCTCTTTGGTTCTTATAAAGTCACAAAGTTTGTAAAGTTGTGGCTCAAAGTTATATTCTGTCACCATTTTATTTCATAAAGATTGTAGGAATATTTCATAACTCTTCAACTTGAACAATTCCTGTCTTTTAATATTTCCTTCCCTTTAGTCAAGCGCTCTAGCTGCAATAAAAAATAGCGCTAACCAGCAAGAAATCAGATGCGCTAATTAGGCGCAACTTCTTTATGTATATATATATAACTTTTTTTTTATCCTAGTTGGGTATTCGTTGTTGTATTGAAACCTCAACTAATTCGACTTTGTGTCGCATAAAACCTACTAAAAGAGAAAATGCTCCCCATCAAATATTTTTCTTTCCTTAAGCTCGAGCCCGAAGCTTCTAGTTAATATCAAAGAAATATTATTCATCCTTTGATGGTTATGTCCTTTGACTTCAGCACTTTACTTTCGTTTCTAACAACAAAGTCATTGAACTATGCATATTGCATTCAGAAGGTCACTCAACTAGAATTTTCAAATTTTGGATTGTCAAATACCCATTTTGCCCTCTAAATTATAAATATTTATCTTCTTTTTATTTTTTTAAACTTTTTAATATTATGATTTTTTCCTTTTTTATTTACATTATGGAATTACCTATAGAATAAATAAATATTATTTATAAATTAAAAAAATAAAAATTATTTAAGCATATATAATGTTGGAAAATGAGCATAGCAAGAAAAAAATTAATTAGAATAATTTGTTAGTAATAATTATTTTAGTATTAACAACAAAAATTCAAAAAATTATTTACACAATTCAGAATGAAAGAAAATAAAGGTTGTAAAATATATATTCCATGCACGTAATATAAAATAATTATTTAAATAAAGGTATTTTTATAATATACATTATATATTCTTGAAAATTATGCTCAATTATATTATATATATTCCATGCACGACCTAACATATTTTACCCTATACATATAGTTTCCCTGCTTTCCGGTGACATTACTTTGTATCGTTGTAAAGTTGGTAGAAATATAATAATAATAATAATAAATACATGAGTGAGTGATTTTTTTTACATTTCTAAAACCCAAAGCTTTTATTGAAAAGTGTGTGCAAACAATAAATTACTAGTAGCATAAACTTTGCAAAAGTACACAAAAATAAAATAACAATAATTATGGGAATTGCTAATAATCCAAATCTTTGTTGGAATTCGTTTATTCTTCTTCTTCTTCTATTCTAATCCATTAATAGGAATTGATTCTTCCACGTTGGATCTTTGCTTTATCAATAGTCCAAAATGTGAGGGGCCACTTTGAAATATAATAAACTTTAAAAAATTAAAGGGGCTAAAATATAAAGCCATAAAGTTAATTGGGAATAGTGGTGAAAAAGAAAAAGGTATTCACCCGTGCCTTCACATTTTCAGTCCTTTGCAGTTTGCCCCCACCTTTTTTTAATACATATCCTTTAACAATTATTGATAGTATCCAATTTATTTTTCATAAATATTGTATTTTTTACCAAAGTGTTGTCTTTTTAACTTTTTCCCACTTTTTCTTGTTTTCGGAGAAGAATATAAAAGACACTATGCAAATTGCCTTTTCCTTACCTTTGGCAAAAAGAGAATGTGCCAATTCCCCATTTAGAAAAGGAAAGAAAAGAAAAGTAAAGAAAAGAAAAAAGGAAATTTTAAACCGAGTTCTAGTAAGAGTAATGTTGATATTTTTCCAAAGTATAAGTGAAAAAAAAATTAAGAAATAAAATCTAGTATTATGGTGTTTCTACTCACTACAAAAAAAAATATAATTAGCTACGAACGTCATCGCTCATCTATCGCTAAATCGTCGTTAAGTAGGATTAGTGATGGATTTTTCTGTTTAGTTACAGAATCTGTCCGTCGCTAATTTCTGTTTTTTCCATAGTGACTTTACTTTTTGACAAGATAACTATTTTCCTTGCGATACAATAAACCCTTTTTTGCCCTAGTAATGTGTATTAGGAAGATTGGCTCTTTAGGAATAAGGAATAAGAGGTGGAGTTTTCAACTTTCGCTATGTATAGAGCAGTAGCGTACGCATGATTTTGTTCAAGTCAGATGCCACAACTTGGTTGAATGTATCTTCATCATTGGTTGTGAGTTTCCACTCAACATCATTTATATTAAAGCTTGAACTCCATCATCTTTTTTACTTCATCGTTTCTCTGAGATTTATCGAGGGAAAAAAAATGCCAATTATTTTATTAAAATTATAAATAAGTTTGTTTTCCCTTTAAATTGATGATTGTAGGTAGTGAACTTAATCTTATGTTTACCAAAGTCCAATTTTAAACTAGGGTTAAGTACCAAGTTATACCACATGAGCTTATCATTACTTACTGCCAAAGATAAAAACCAATTAGCATGTAATAGATTACGTAAATGCATGTACTACTCTTCAATGATGAAAAAGGAAGTTGATAAATTCAAAATTATGAGATTGTGCTAGTCAAACATTAATTCAAACGTGCTATGATTGTTTTATTTAATGTCTTACTATCATATATTAACTTATTTATTTTTTCTAAGCATATTTGTTTGTTCAAGCTAATGTTCTAATAGTTTTGATTTTTAGAGTGGAGGCACAAACACTACGTAATTTCTTCTCATCCATCTAAGTTTCAGTTCTTGTGCTGGTAGGAGGTAGCAAGTAAAAGTTGTAATCTAGTGCATAAAGTATCTCACATTCACGCAGGTGCACGGGAAAGAGCCGCATCATAAGGGATGTGATGTAGACAACCTACCCTAAACATTAGTGGTTGCTTTCACGGCTAAAACTCGTGACTTATAGGTCTCACGGAAATTATATTACCGTTGCACCAAAGCTCTCCTTTTGATATGAGGTAGCATGTATCACGTGGAATTAGTGCGTCCAAATTGGTCTGAATATCATGGTTATAAAGAATCAAAGAATTTTGATGGAAAAAACTACACAAGATGAAAAAAGAAAAAGAAAAAAAACCAACAAATCTTGAAATTCCGTTTCCTTTGTTCTCACTCGAGTGGTTTAGGATATTAATTCCCTTTATTTTTGCTTTGTGATTATTTATCATACTTTGGCCAATGATAATGCTCCTAATTTCTTCCTAGATGGTAGGGTGTATATACTTGTCATAGTATTTTACAATATATAGAGATGGCAGCGGGCGGGGCGGGGCGGTTGCGGTGTGGGTTAAATCTTAACCCGCAAAGATTTCAACCCGTCCCGCCTCGCCCTGCATAACAAAATTTTCAGTTTTCAACCCACGCCAGCCCCGCCACGACCCGCATAAACCCGCCCCAACCCGCCCCGCATAGCAAAAGTTTTCTTCTTTTTTTTTTCAATTTTAATGAGTAATTTTTGCCCTATTATTATATTACTAGTGGTGCCATTTTCCCTTGGCAAGAGTAAGAAATCAACGTATTAGTATGTAATTTTTTTTCTGTATATGGTCAGCTTTTAAAATTTTGTTGTACCGTTTTCCTCGATTAGTATTTGAATATTCGTCTATGATTATACAAATGTCTAAAGCTTCTTATTCTTATTTATATACATCAAAAGATCACTGCAATCCACTACGAGATCTATACTATCTAAGAATTTTTGGTGAATTGCAGAGTTTTTTTTATACAAAAAAATGAGATTTTGGTGGGAGAAATTCAAAAATAGTCTGATTTACAACTGGTCGTTCAAAAATAGCTCAGTTTCAAAAGTAATCAAAATTTAGCCACTTTTCATGTAAAAATAAATCTGAGCGAAAACACAGTTCAAAATCCGGAAAATACGCCAGTATATTATACTGGAGTTCCAGCATAGTATGCTTGAACTCCAGCATATTATAGTGGAGTTCCAGGATAAGTATGCTGGAACTCCAGCACAATATGATGGAGTTCTAGCATAAGTACACTAGAACTCCAGTATAATATACTGGAGTTCCAGCAAGTATAATTATCCAGTATAATATACTGGAGTTTGGAGAACCGGTACTCCAGTCTCCAGTATATTATAGTGGAGTCAGCAAAGTATACCGGTCCAACATAATATGCTGGAGTTCATACACAGGTGCACCGAACTCCAGTATATTATGCTGGCCCGGTCTCTGTTGCAACAAAATAGTGGCTATTTTTCATTGACTTCGTAAACGCTGACTATTTTTGAATGACAAGTCAAAAAATTGGCTATACCGTGCTATATTTACGATTTTGGTGGCAGCTGAACAAAAACAAAATTTTGTATTCATGAAAGTCTATTAATCATCTTTCAAATTTTCAGGTCTTTCTTGTCAAATTAACATTTTTATTATTAAAAACAGTCAATTATATATGACTGATAGCCAATGGAAGAACCATAATTTTGTGAGAAAAGCAGCAAATTCACGATGGTATTTGTCAAAAGTACCTCACCCACAATCGCCCCGCAACCGTATCAAGATTTTAAAAAATGTTTGCACCTGCCCCGCACCAGCATAAGTCTAAACCCGCCCCGCCTCGCATAAGTTTAAACCCGCCCCGCCCCATTGCCGTTCCTGTCAATATATAATTTTGCAAAATAAACTTAACGTAAATTCTGAATTATAAACTTTACCCATTTCTCTTGAACCTAATATATTGTTTGATATTTCAATCTTCCTTCTAATTTGCACGGTCATGGGCCAATTGTGTGCTTTTCTGCAGAAACGGCCCACGTACTTTACTGGGCCCTGATCCTCTCAGAATAAATCGGGGCATTTACATTTATACCCGTTTTTTGTGTCACATTTTAACTTGTGTCCGCTTTGTAAAAAAGATTGCAAGTGTACCCGCTTTTTCACATAACTTCAGCATACGGGACTGAAGTAGCAAAGGCAATCACGCAAAACTTCAGCATTCTAGTAGCCGGCTCTGAAGTTCAGCTCTAGAGCTGAAGTTTTTGTGTTGTAACTGGAAACTTCAGCTCTAGAGCTGAAGTTTTATTTTATAAGTTTTTGTTAGTAACCGAGAAACTTCAGCTCTAGAGCTGAAGTTTGCCAGTTATAAAATAAAAACTTCAGCTCTAGAGCTGAAGTTTTTGGCATATAGGGATTTGCCTTTTTTTTTTTTTGGTTTTTCTTTTTCCCTCACCTTTACGTATGCCCTGCAATATCTAGTCTAGTACGCAAACACTGTAAAGTTCCTCCCCAGCTCATATTTCGAAAAAATAAGCTACGTACTCTTTATATTAATGTATGAAAATGTACTGTATTTCCGTGCTTAAGTCAATCCATTAATAATTTAAATAGATGTGCAGTTGAAACAACACGTAAATTCAAGTGGTCATAAAATAACAGAGGCATTGATGAGTTTAAAAAGTAAAGTTACGGGTATGGATTCGATGGAATCAGATAGTAGAAGAAGAAAAAAGAAAATGAAGGAGGAGAAGGGGAGGAGAAAGGGAGCTGAAGTTTTTTAACAAGTGGGTACAAGTTAAAAAATTTTAAAAAAATGGGTATAGATTAAATGGGGGCGACCAAATAGGGTTCCCGTGCAATTATATAGAACAAATCCAGGCCCATTTACATCTTCTTGCCTAATATAGGCCCATCTTGTTTTAAGAACGCAGAAGCCGTTCTTTGAGTAATTAATTTAATGACATTTTTTCGTTCCTATAAAATATTTGAAACTTATTTAATAAAATTAACCAAATTTTACATATTAACCGCCCTAAATAAGATGTGCTTACAATTTGTATATAATCTATTATTAGTGTCTTAAATTAGGGGATTCAGTTACACTTTTTTTCTTTTTTCTCTCCTGTCCTCTTTCCCTGTTCTCTACCGCCTCTTTTCATGTACAATCCTTTATTAATGCCTTAAATTAGAAAATTTTATTATGCCCTAAAATTTCACCAGGAATAATGCTCTCCTCTAGACAAGAATTTAATATATGAGAAATCATCTTCCTGATTTACTGGGTAGGGGTAAGGTCTCTCGGAAATAGCCACTCTATTCCCTTGGGGTAGGGGTAAGGTCTGAGTACAGACTATCATCCAGACTCCACTAGAGAGATTTTACTGGGCGGTTATTGTTGTTGTTGTTGTTGCATCTTCCTGATTTAAGAGAAAATGCCAGCATCTGTTATGGTGGAATTACCCTCATTTGAGACTACACAACATGTTTTCTTGCACATATAAATAATTTTTTTTATACAATTAATTATATAGTATACAACTTATTATAACTTATTTATAATTTTTATACATCATTTTTATCCAGTTAAATACAATCAGAACATCATATAACTTAAATACAATTTTCATAAAAATGTTATACAATATGTATTTTGTATATGATTTGTATATATTTTGTATATGGTGTATTCTTCTTCGTTTCTGAAATTCCAATCAAAACTTTCTCTCTTAATACAATTTTGATACATATCAATAATTTTATGTAAAAAAAATAATATTTATAACTCAAACACAAATTTCATACAATGATTTATATATTATACAATTATTTTTCAACTTTCATACAATATTCAAATAAAAAAATATAACTATAACAAAATACAACCTAAGTATTATTTACATACAACGTTAATATAATTTTGTATGTATATTGTATGTCATGTCTTCTTCTTCTTCTTCTTCTTCTTCTTCTTCTTCTTCTTCTTCTTCTTCTTCGAGTTTCAATCTGATATATAGCCAAAATCAAGTCTAATCTTCACCAAATACCCTCAAAATTAAAATATAAACTCCAAAAAATATTCCAAATTATTTGCAACAACACCCAATCCAAACAAATAATATTTTTTAAAAATTCAAATTCGATTTCAAAGCTTCGACGCTCTTTAATGGCTGTCAATGGTGGAGAGTTAAACACCTTCAAATTTTATTGACTGACAATTTCAATTCGAATACCAATTGTACAACATGAAAGGAAATTGCTAAGTTAAAACTCTGTAGTAAAATGATTGAAATCCATTGATGAATTTCATTAAAACTCTATACAACATGAAAGGATAAAAAGCAGAGATAATCGAAGGAAAAAAATTGGGGAAAGAATAGAGAGAGAGAGAGACTAATTAATATTAATTTATATATAATTGGTAAATTATATATCAACTTATAATTAAGTTAAAACCTAAACAGCGAGAGTAAATAAATTTCCAATATAGTACATATAGAAAAAAAATCTCTAATATATTGTGCAAAAAAAGGTTCGGTTGAATTCTTTTGTCTGAAAATTTTATATATACTAATTACGCGGTACGCATGTTGTATATGTACCCTATATTTTCTATGAACAAAGAATGACAATCAAATATTGGGCAAGTACGTCAAGAAACAATATGTTCATAATCTATATGTTAAATATTTTATTATTATATTTAAGAAAAAGATAATTTAATTTATTTTCGGAGGCAAATCTGAGCTTTGGTGTTGAGTCATTAAATTAACACAACAACAACAACAACAACAACCCAGTATAATCCCACTTAGTGGGGTTTGGGGAGGGTAGTGTGTACGCAGACCTTACCCCTACCCTAGGGTAGAGAGACTGTTTCCAAATAGACCCCCGGCATCCTTCCCTCCAAGAACTTCCCACCTTGCTCTTGGGGAGACTCGAACTCACAACCTCTCGGTTGGAAGTGGGGGTTGCTTACCATCAGAGCAACCCCTCTTGTCGAGTCATTAAATTAAGGCGAGCAAATTTTCTTACTAGACATGCACTAATCTGTTAAATAACTTAACACAATTCACCTTCTCATCTGAAATGTAACAACACATTTAGGAACCTTTTACTTGTGGTGTAATAAAATTTTGACATTTTGCATAAGTTTACTCTGAGGAACCTTTTAATATCACTTTAATACTCTGTTTGGTTAGCAAACTAGGTATAAGTTATCCCGGTATTGATTTTAACACCGGAATAACTTATACCTTATAGAGTGTGAGATAATTAGCGCCGATATAAGTTATTGCATTCAAAATCTGAACCTAACTTCAGTCTAATTGCATTGAATCTAGATATTTTAAGAATTCAATAAAGTGAAAGATTTTCTTTTACTAAAGAAATATTGACATTGGATAACAACATGCAAGAGGAATTGGTAAATTATTGGTCATAAATTATTTTGGATAAGATAAGCCCAAAACAATTGACATTATATAGCCAAGTTTTAAAAAAACATACTTCCTATTTATTCTCTCTGTATAATCGTCCCCACCCCCACTCTCTAACCTACGTATTTTTTCCTTTTCCCTCTCCTTTTCTCTCATTATATTTCTTCTTCTATCTCTTCTCTTTCGCTCTCATAATTTAGCATAAATTCTCGTAAAACTATGCAAAAAAATCAGTGGGATGAAAAGGCAAGGTTGATCTCACATCAGAGAAAATCAGAAGCAAAAACTAAGAGAGAAAAGTACATTTCAACTTTGTTTTTCTTCTCGCTTCTTTTTTTTTTTTTTTGTGGATGGATTGAATGAGTGGGTTGATTAAAATTGGTTGAAAATCGAGTCTATATACAAAATTTTAAGCAAGATTAGAAGTGATTTAGACTAGTTTCAGGTAAATAAAAGTCAAACCTAAAAATCCAATTGCGACATGTGTATATCGCATTGTATATCGTGTATATCACACACATGTTTTTATGGACGTCTGTATATATCACTTTGTATATCGTGTATACAACACAAATTGTTTATGCATGCCTGTGTATATCACATTGTATACCGTGTATATAACACAAATTTTAATGAATATACACAGATACACATGATATACATGAGATATCATTGATGTACATAGAGATATACATGGGAAACAATTGGGGATACACATGTGGAATCGTCTTGAAATTGAGTTTTCAATCTGAAATGTGTTATACAAAGAAGGAAAATAAAATTTTTATATGCACATTATTATTATGTTATACACTGTGATATACAAATAATATAATTATTATTGTGTTATATATATTTAGATATACAGATAAATAAACTAGAAAAATAATTAAAAAAATATTTGGGAGTTTTTTTGGATACTACAGCAAGAAATGGAACCTAATTTCTAGGATGATGATTGCTACGAGAAGAGAGAGAGAGAGGGTTTTAAATATTGTTTGCTATTTTTAAGGAAAATAATTTTGATGGGCTTATTTTTGGGATGATGGTTAGAACTATTAGAAGAGAGAGAATAACTTTAGGTTACCATATGCCAAATCCTAAAACGTTGGCTTTTTTTATGCCAATTATTGGACTTAGTTGTCATGTCATGCCAAATCTCCTTACTAAAACCAAAGTTTGTAGCAATGAAATTCAACAACGTTCTTGATAGGGGTGACAATTTGAGCCCAAACCCATCCAAACCACCCAACCCGCCCAGAGATTAATGGGTTGTGGTACAAATATTTTAGCTTATGGATCTATTTGGGCTGAGCCCAAGTTAACCCATCATTTTTGTAGCCCATTCTGACCCATGAAGTAGCTCAAATACAACCCATGAAGTTCATCCAAAAAGGGAACTCAACCCAACTGAAAGCGTGTTTGAAAATTTACTTAGTTGCCCCATCATTAATTTCTTAATCTAAGTTTAAAAATGAGAATCAAGGAATTTAGTCTTAATATAAATATGAATAGTTTTGTAATTGAGTTGTGGTAAAATTTACTTATTTAGAAATAACATAAAAGATATTTTCAAACTTACAAATTTTAAATACTAATTTATTATTTAAGAAAATATATTTTGATTCTCAAAATACTAATATTATTGTTTTTTATCTATGTATAAAAGGTAAAAGGTTTTGTTTATGTAAGATAAGCATGGTTCTAAAATATGGGTCAAGTTGGATGGGTTGAGCTATGACCCGTTGTTTAGCCCATCTTGACCCAGCCCAAATACACTATGGGCAGAGTTGGGTAATGACCCATTTATTGACCTAACCTATTTTGACCTGCCCAAATTCAGCCCAACCAGCTCATTTGCCACCATTAGTTCCTGATTACTACTCTCATAGATTTGACAATACAAAGGCTTGAAAAATTGCCAATGCATAAAGTACTCTGATGAAGGGTTAGTGTTCGAGCAGTTGGCAATCATCAGGGGCGGCCCGACCAATTTCGTGGCCTAAAGCCAAACTTTATGAGGAGCCTTAACTTTTTATTAATAAAAAATATTTTATTTTTATTTGAAGTCTATTTTTCTACTTTTTTTAGATGCAAAGCTATTATTAATTTTTTATAATTAATTTCTCCTAATAAGTCTTTCTCAATTGACAATATAGCTAATTCATTTAATGTCTTTAAGACACTGTTAATCTTAGGTAGGGGTGTGTGAGCACGTGATTTTTGCCCTAAATATGATTATTCCCAAAATCCCAAACAAAATAAATTTTATTTATTTATTTATTTATTTTTTAATTTTTTTTACAATTGTTGTGCATTTTGGTGTCATTTTCTGATGATTGTTGCATTCTATTTGCGCATGTTAATTCTTATAAAAAACGGAATATGCATTTGCATTTAGGTTTTAATTTTCATATTTAGTATCAATTAAGGGATAATTGGTTTAGAACAAAGCATGAAAAATCACAAAATTAGCCCACTTTTGCATTTTAATGATTTTTATTGTGAATTTGTCATGAAATAGCTTTTGAACAATTTTAGGAATTAATTAGTCTTTGTTTTGAAATAACTAGGATTTCATGTTAGTTTTACATCTCCATAAAAATTAGAAAAATTATAAAAATTGTAAAAGTAAGAAAATAAAATAAAAAGAAAATAAGAATAGAAATTTGGTCTTAATAGAAGACCCAAATTTGGGCCAATTTGTTGGATTTTTCATGCCCAAGCGCCTTAAATCCGTTCCAAATCAGTCCAGCCCAAACCCCCAACCCGGTCCGGTCCCTAGTAAGTCCAAACGACGTCGTTTCCCCAGCATTCAACCACGACCGTTGGATCTCATCAATCCAACGGTCCGGATCTAACTAGGTTGTTTGTATATAAATGTCCGAAAACTCCCCCTACCCCATTTGCCTCATCTTCCTCACCCTACCTATCCTCAGCGAACCCTAATCCGCGCCGCCATCAAACCCCTCGCCGGCGGTGAACGTCACCTGCACCGTTTAAGCCCAAAATTACACTACTCGTCCTCCTCACTCCCCTCTTTCTGTTCCACCCACTGGTTCCCTTCGAATAAGGCCGGAGCTCGTCGAATCTTCGACTAAAGTTTCCGATCAGATCACAGGTTGATCCAAACCAGCCCAAAGTCATACCACACAATCCCCGGTCTTCCCTCAACACTAATCCATGATTATTTTCCTTCAAATCTCTGTGAAACGGCTCGAATCTTAGATCTAAGAATTTCTGGCCAAAACCCTAAACCAAAATCTTTGTGATTTCGAACCGTAGTATCCTTAACCATGTGTTCTCTTGTAAGAACACATGGTTAGGGATGTTACGCGCCAAAAATCTGAAAGGATTCAGACGTTAGTGATTGGCCGGAGTTCCTCGTGCTTCTGTGAGTTTTTCTTGTTTCTTTTATTCGCATGGTTGAAGTTTTAGTTACAGTTTTTGTTTCATTAAGTGTTCTGTTAATTTTATGATTTATTTGTATTAGTATAGTTCTGTCAATTACTGTTAGTTCTGAGTTTGATATTTGAATGGTCGATTGTGAGTTTATTGGCTAAGAATTAGTTTAACTTCGATTAACGTTGATCATGTTAGCTTAAGCCCTGCTTTGATTGATCCTAGCTTCTGGTTTGTCTTAGTTTGATTAAGTGAGTGTATTTGAGCAATTAGGATTGGTTAGTTTAATTAGTTGATTTCTGAGTGCTAATTAATCAATTTCAGTTAGTTTTAGATTAAATTAGGGGATTGGTTATAGCTGTTAAGGATGAGGGTAGGATCAGTAACTTAGAGAAGCCTTCAGGGGTAGTCTGGGTATGGAAAAGGGTAGTTCTGATAGGAATAGTAATTTCAAAGCATATGAAAGGGCAGTATAGGTATTGTATGGGTAGAAGAATACCCTAGGGCCTTCTAGAATAGGATTTTAGTGCACATTTCAGCACAATAGGGGTGTTTACTTGTTTAGCAAGTCAAGAATAGAGGGACTAAATTGAAATAAGGGAGGGACTAAAAAGAAGGCCTAAAATCTGATCTATTCTCTTTGGTTGCCTATATAAGGGCATGAAATGCCTTGGAAAAGGGGGTTCTTCTTCTTCCTTCAGCTCCAAGCTCGAAAATCCCCACAAAAGGCTCTCCTCCCTGCTTTCCATTCCAGTTAGTAGGTCCAGTCCAGTATTCAAAAAAAAAACATCAAAAAATGAAGAAATCAAAAACAATCTTACAGTTTCATTATTAGTTTTGGATTTCAGTTGGGTTTTGGGTTTAGCAGTATTACATAGGTGCTTAGGTTCAGCTGTGAGGGCTAGGAGTGCATTTGAAGTGTGTGTTGAATTGATCTGTGGAGGCTGTTTGTATTTCTGGTTTTCAAAAGCAGTTCCTGGCATGTTCTGTGGTATATATTGTTGAGTTTGTTATTGTTGCTATTCAAAGTAGTTGACTCCTTTCCTTCTCATATTTTCATTTATCCAGGTACACAATTGTACCCCTAATGAATGTGAGCTCAAATAGGCAGAAATAAATTATTTGAAGAATGAATGTACATGCAGAACTGAGTTCTGATTTAGCTAACTTCCAGATCTAAGTATTCAGTGTTCAATTCATGGATATTGCTTAAAGTTTTGCTTGCTTTAGTGCTAAATGGACTATATGAACTGTTATATTTTAGAGTCATGTGAATACTATAAAGTGAACACCAGTGTTAGTTGATTACATGATAGATTGATAGCAATGTTGGCATGAATTGATTCAGAAAAAGCTCATTTGCTTCATGTTATTGAAATTGTGTTTATAGCTTGGTTTTACCTTGATGATGTCTAAGAAACTCACCAGAATGTCATTAGATGAATTAACATGTATATGAAGTGGGAATTCAATTGATTAACTTCCTTCTAAGTTAAGTAGATATGTACTATTTCCCCTTGGCTGATTATTGAATACTTGCAATGGCTTAGAGATAATTTCAAAGGGTTGTCGGGGTAAGCAAATCAAAGCCTCGCCGGGCTCAACGATAAGCCATCTCAGGCTGTTACGCGAACAACCTTCATGAGTTTGGGCTTCTCAAGGGATTCGATCTCAGGTGCTGAAGTCTGTCGCTTGGGCCTCCCTTTCGTTTGCCTGACCCAAATTTTGGGCCATTTCTGAGGCCCATCAGTGGTCCAGTCCATTGTAGAAGTTGGGCCACTGAACTTTTTTAGTTTACATATAATTAAGTTCTATTTTTAGGGATATTTGATCATTAGAAAATTGTAAGTTACTTTCAAAATGGTTTTTTTTAATGTTAGAAATGAACTTCGCTCAACACAAATCACGTATGCGGGTTGTCAACAATTGGTTATTAAAATGATTAGAATTTGGGATGGCCATTTAGCAAATTCCACGGTCTTCCCCAAAATAATGTTACGTTAAAATCTTTAGGCGCGATTTTAATTAAAGTACCTTCTTAAACTCGGGTGCGCATTGATGCGACCCAAATCCAAATCTCGACGAAGTCGAAACGTGTTGACAACCACGGGTGCATTGATTGCGACGTGGATCGAAACGCGTTTTCACGACGTTGTAATTCTTTTAAAATAAATAACAATAAAAGCGGTTTACGAATAAAAGGCACATGAGCTAGCATGTATTAAGATTAGATACAATTAAATACAATAGTTAAGCGACCGTGCTAGAACCACGGAACCCGGGAATGCCTAACACCTTCTCCCGGGTTAACAGAATTCCTTACTTGGATTTCTGGTTCGCGGACTGTTAACAGAGTCATAAATTTCCTCGGTTCGGGATTCAACCGGTGACTTGGGACACCACTAATCTTTCAAGTGGCGACTCTAAAATTTTAATAATCAAATCCTGTTCTGATTGTCCTTTAAATGGAAAAACTCCTTTACGCCCTTACGGGTGTAGGTATAAAAGGAGGTGTGACAGGGTGTTCATAAAAACCTGAACCGACCAAAAAAATCGATATTTTTTTGTTTGGTTTGGTTTTGGTTTTGAATTTTAAAAACCGATCAAATTTAGTTTGATTTTGGTTTTAATTAGAAAAAAACCAAAAAAAATCGAACCAAACAGACTATAGGAGTAGCTATTTCAAATTTATTATTGTATGTATATTTTTATACAAAATTTTAAAAATTTAATGGTAAATGTTAATAGTTTGCACTTTTAGTATAATACTTTACCTTTACATTCTAGTTTGATTGGTAGTTTTGGGTGGCGACCTCGTCTTAAGATAAGATATAGGCAATAAGACTTTAAGCGCACCTGAGCGCCTTTGCCCATAGAGAATACTGGGGACGAAAGTCTCTGGGGGGGGTTCTATGGAGCAAGTCTCCCATTGCTTTCGCAAACCAGTGGGGACAACCCCCCCAAAAAAGGAGTTTTCCACGCGGCGATCTTTATTTGAAATATGAGCCGCTAAAATTTTTCCCTTTTGAATGTATTTACCCCTTGGCAGTGCTAGCTGTCCATCTAGTCCATTCCGTCCAATGCACGCAGGCCAAGTCAAGAAAAGGACTTCCTTACTTTTCATTCATAGTAGTCTTAATGACTAGTAGTTTGAAGCCTTAAGAAAGCGGTTTTTTTTCGGCACTCGCTTCCTTCGTCTTAAGTAAAGTTCAGTTTACTTTTTCGATTCGGAACTCTTAGTCGAGCTGATGGCGAGATCGATTTTTTGTTCGAGGTTCAAGAGGAAGGAGAGGAACCACCGCCCAATGGTGCTTTTACGAAAGTATGGTCACCGGTGGCTAATACCTTCTCGAGACTATCGAACCTGAAATCCACTTTCCATCGGCCGACTGGATGCTCCTACCCCACCATGCCTGGCCCTTTATCTTACCTTAAGAAGAAAGAGGAGGTATGAAGCGTGGGACAGAATGCAAGAAGTGATACAACAGATAACCTTTGTTAAGTGTAAGAATCCATTTCATGTTAAAAATAATATATTTTTAATTGAGCCATTAAATTAGTCATCATTATTTGATTCAATTATCATTAATATATCTTGGTAAATAATAGATTTCTCAATGGACAATTAATTTGATAGTGTTACGTTGAAAATGTGGTCGCCTGAATATGTGTTTGATAGTGTATGTTTTATATTTAAGAAAAAACAACAAATAACCGAAAAAACCGAAAACCGACAAAATTCGACACAAACCGTATCGAGAAAAAACCGACTTAATTGGTTTGGTTTGGTTCTAATATTTGAAAAACCGACTTACTTGATTTGGTTTCTTTTTAGGGAAAAACCGATCCAAACCGAACCATGAACAACCCTAATCTCAGGTAAAATTTTATCAATTTTAATTTTGAAACACTTTTTTCCGCAGAAGCAACGGTAATAGGAGTTATTAACATTATTCTATAAGTAATATAGGCATTTGAAAAATAATCAAATCTTTTTATTAGATTGAGTATATCAATTAAATTGTTATCTTCTAATTGTAATATTTTCCTTAATATTTTTTAATTCAGAAAATAAATCTAAACTATCAATATCTGGTTGATTATTATGATTTAAGGAACATTCAAGATGAAGGCAATATTTTTTCAAATTTCCATCATCTAGTGCTCTCAGTTTTTACCGTTAAATAGAAAATCAAAAATATTTTCATATGTCTCTAATTGTTTAAATCTATTTTAAAGTGAAAAAATAACCTTGTCTACTACTCTCTCCGGGTCTATAATAAGTGACTTTTCGGCTTTTATTTTGGTCCAAAATAAGTATCTTTTATATAATCGAGAAGGAATTAACTTTATTTTTCCAAAATTTGCCCTTATTTACATATCTCAATGTGTCAAGTTAACAACATATAAATTTTAATTAAGGATAATCAGTCAAAATACATTTTTGTTCTAGGAGGCAGTATTTTTTTAAGGGGCATAGCAAAGGATAAAAACTCTATTTATTATGGACGAGAGGGAGTATGTATAAAAAGTAATCAATTCTAAAGGACTCTTCTAGAGATTTTGAGATTTTACTATTAACATTCTCCTCAAATTGTTTCTTCCTATATATTACACCTTTCTTATGAAATTCGGGTTCAATATTAATTTCAAATGCAATTTCCTTGGTCGGAATCAAAGCAGTTGCAAATCCTTCATCTCTTTCTTTTTAAATAAAGAAACCAAACCTTTTCAATTCACATAACTTTTTTTAAAAATATTTATATATAATCTATTAAGTGTAAAAAAAAATGGGGCCTACTTTATGGACGGGTCGCCCCCGGCAATCATATATAAGTCTAGGGCCTATATGACCAATCATAACACAGCCTAAAAAAAGCCAATAAAACCTCATGCAGAATAATCCGAAGAAAATCTAACATATACAAATTTACTACGTATTTATTTATCATAAACCGGAACATAACAAAAAGAAAACAAAATGAGAAAAATATAGAAGAAGAAACAAGGATTATCCAATAAAAAGAAATGAAGAGCATAGGGTAGAAAAGTCCATTCTCACTTATCTTAATGAAAAAATGGCTATTTTTCAACTAATTTTCAAATGGCGATTAAATAGTAATTAGCGCCACAAAAACTAGCTAGCCTACGCTATTTTTACAATTTTATCCGTCCGAAAAGAAGATGTAAAAGCAAAAACATAATTTATATATGGAAGCAAAAACACTTGAAAGCATAGTTTATTACTTATGGAAATTATTTCTTGAATTTATTTTGTTTATTTCACTTTGATCTTAATTCTTAAGTTGTTAGTTCTATTCCATTAAAGGGTGTATTTAGCATCCACAATTGGCCTTTTCCATTTCTTTTCTTTTTCTCACGCTTTTTTTTTAAAATATATTTTATTTTCAATAATTAATTGTAGGATCAATGCCTATAATTCTATCCATACACCTAGTAAGCAACACGTCTGATTTCTTAGTGACTTCTATCCTCATATATTTGTGAAAATGACCAATTATACTATTTAAAACCGTCATTATTCTCGAATAATTCATTATTATAGGGAAAAAGAATTTAGGGTGGGGAAACTTTTATTTTATTTGATAAAAAGAACGAGAACATATTTAAAGGGAAAAAAGGGTTTTTGCATCTATACCCGATTTTGGGGTCACAATTGAACCTATACCTATTTTGCAAAAAAGTTTGTAAGCGTACCTACTTTACGATCAACTTCAGACTTATCGGGTTTGAAGTTAAAAAAAAATGCCTGAAGTGAAAAAATTGCACTTAAGGCTAAATAGGTTTGAAGTGTAACCAATGATTTCATGCACTTAAGAGTTAAGACCAATAAGTCTGAAGTGAAAAATTGCACTTCAGATACACTTAAGAACAAAAGGTCTGAAGTATAACAAACGTCTTGCTACACTTAAGGCTAATAAGTCTGAAGTGCAATTGCACTTCAAATGCACTTAAGGCCAAAAGGTCTGAAGTGCAACAAACGTTTTGCTACACTTAAGGCCAATAAGTCTGAAGTGAAAAATTGCGCTTCAGATGCACTTAAGGCCAAAAGTCTGAAGTGTAACAAACGTTTTCTTTCACTTAAGGCTAATAAGCTTGAAGTGAAAATTGCCCAGAAACGGAAATTTGTTCCACGAATTATGACAATCCAATATATGATTTAGTACCTAAATCTGCTCCAAATGAGCTCAAATTTAAAACATAACCTCCAAATATCATCAGGAACAAACCCCAATCTTCAATCTGTCAAAATAACAATAAATCTAATGAACCCATTTTGCAATTAAGAAAAATAAGAAGAAGAAATCCTAAGCAATAGTAAAAAATAAAGCGTCATAACATCTCACCATTGTAAAACATCATAAATTACATTAAAATATATTCGCAACCACAATATAAAATTATTATCACCCGAAGAAGGAGAAGGAGAAGGAGAAGGAGAAGAAGAAAACGTAGGAGGAGAAAGAGGCATAGAGTTGTTTAAAAAGTGATTATAAATTAAATTTTTTTAAAAATTGGATATAAATTAAATAGGGACGACCAAATAAGGTGTCCATGCAATTTTTACAGAAAAAAGAACGATGAACACATGAAAAGATTGTTGCTTAAGCATGCATAATAAAGTAAAATCAACGCTAACTATAATGAAGCACGTGCCGGACAACGTCCGCTACCAATATTAAGGCTCGACTGATTTTAGATTCGCGCCGGAAAATTTCATATTTAGGATCAGTAGCGGATTTAAAATTTTGTGCAAACAGGTTCAATCTTAGAAGTACATAACTTTAGTCGTAAAATAGTAGTTGTCAAGTGGGTTCAATAAAATATTTATGCAAAATTTACGCAGCTTTAATCGTAATTTATACATATACACAATATTATTTTTTGATGAAGCGCGTTCAATCTTGCCACCACGTGCGTCCACCACTGTTTAGGGTTAAAGCGATTTTTAACAAAGACGACTTCATATATACTCAGGGCTCAAACACGAAATCTCCGATAAACCAAATTCTCTTCACTAAATACAATACTAAAATTCTAATGAATTGCTGCCTTTGATCCAATATGTATAATTTGAATTGATTATTAACAAAATTTGGATATTTTTAGCTTTTGGTGTTAGCCAATTGGCACCATTCTTTGTGAGTTTATAGAATTGTTTCCAGACTAGTGACTACTTGCCAATAAATATAATCTTTTCTCATATTGGAGATTAAAGTCCAAACAATTATTATGACAGCTCCATATTCTTGAATTAGATAAACTGATTTTAAAATATTAAATTCCCTATTGTTTGCAAACTTGTGCAATATTACCTAAGTGATTATGTCATAGTTAAATGGAAAATTACCAGTTATGTCCATTTATAGGTAGCTTATTACAAAAATTGGCTAATTGATAAAATATTACTAATATAAGCCAAATTAGCCAATTAGCTATTTGTAGCAAAAAAATATCAAAATTTTGCTTTGTTTTGAGTGGGTGTTATTAGAATAGATTGGGCACAACTCAAGGAGCTTGAATCTCAGTTTTGGGATGATTTGGTGAAGTTTTGAGGTGGTTTGAATTGAAAATTCGGTAAAAACTGAACATGAAAAAAATGATATGTGTATCACACTGTGTATCATTTGTGTATCACATATGTATCATATTTGTATCTATTGTGTATCACATGTATATCCATGTATACCTGTGTGTGAGATACATGTGTCGCAAAAGACTTTTTTGAACTCGATTTAATTACGAATTTTGATACAAAACCAGTCCAAATCACCTCCAATCTTCCTCAAATTTTGTATATTGACTTATCTATATATTTTAAATGAATTCCAACTATACCCGTAGAAAAAGTTCTTTTTTTGTTTAGATTTTTGGAATATTGTATATATTTTTTATATTTCATCACCTTATTTGCTACCTCATCCATAAAATTTCATTTTCGTCTTGTATCTAGTGTTGCTAATCACGCTTAAAAATATGGAAGATGATTTTTGCATGTGATTCTTTGAGAGAAAGAACCCTATTATTTGGTTTTTTAATTTTTATTGGCTAGTTTTGGTAATCTATGATTAATGGCTAGAAGTTGATAAGTTGAGATTTATTTGGGAAATTTGTGTAAATTTTCCTAGTTAAAATTCTATTTTCTGATTTGTGCATTATTTCATTAAAAAAGAAGCTGAAAAAGATTTTATAAATCAATTCATATTCACACTGACTCGATTAATTAGGGGTATTATTTGAATAAAGGATTAACGATGAGAGCAAATTATTTCGAAAAGTATAACGAAGGTTAAATGTAAATTATTTTAAAGGTACAAAGATAAATTAGACTATTTTCCCTATTTAGAAAATAAAGGGGATAATATCACTAACCCATAAGTTGGGAAAAAAAATAATTAATTTTTCAATATTTTAGAAAAGTAAAATATACTTGCTAAATTAAAGAGGAAGGGAAAAAAAAATAGACAACTTTTCAAAGAAATGTACAAATTAACCAATCAAATCTTAATGATTAGAAATATATAGTGGAAGATGAGTTTGTGCCTAGGAGGATGCACAATATAGAACATGAGTGCTAAAAATTATAAAGAATTACATTATATTAACTTAGTGGTCAATAAAAAAATTATGAGATTTCATGTTAGAATTCAGTATATATAGAGACAAAAATACTAGGTGATTTCATTTCATCTATTCAAGCCTTAGTATACTTAGTAACTCGGTATTTATCGCGCTGGTGGGAGATAGCAGGTACCTCGTAGAATTAGTCGAGGTGCACATAAGCTGGCTCGAATACCACGTTTATCAGTGAAATATTTGAAACTATATTAACTGCATAGACCATGCGATTAGGTTATTAACTTATTATTAGGGGACACAATTAGCTATGGTTGACTTCAGACTTCATAGTAATATAAAACAAATTTAATAATAATAAACTTAAAATAAGGAGAGAGTATGCAATAAATTTCTTGATTAGCCTCGTGTGTTTCCAAGATCTCCTTAAGAAACTAATTATTCTCTTTGTTTTCTCTTATCTCAATGATTAAAAGTAAATAAATAAAAATTATATTCAAATATTTTTATGATTAAACATAAACTAATATTATAGAAAAGAATTTTGAAATTCAAATAGCTTATTTGAAAATTCACATTTAAGTCAACAAATAATTTTGCCTAATACTTGTCCATAGTGTATTGGAAAAAAAACTGAATTTATATTAAAGATGATGTGACATGACACGTGGATTAGTTGAATGGTCAAAGAACAACAATTGACTAAGAGGCACGGTGAAAACAACCACGGGAAGAAGAATTTAAATAGGCACGAGACGACGTATAGATACGAGTCTCGTACCAATTTAAATTATTTACAGCCAACGGATTAGAAGGCATTGAAAGCAAGGATCAGATGACAGAAAGGAGTCCAAATTCATTATTAAACGTTTGAGACGTTATAAAGTTGGTATTAATAGGAATGATTGTATAACGGCTTATTTAATGTCATTTATTGCTCATGATTATATCATTAAAGCTGAGGCTTTATTCCTTTACCTAGAATGATCTATAAAAGGAAGAAGTATCATCATTTGTAAGGACACGAAATACTATTGAGAATTCATTGAAATACTTATCTATTTACCTCCTACCGTTGTTCTCAAAAGTATTTTATTTTTTGTCTCCTGATTATCAGTAACCCGAATTTCTTTTTTAGCTTTGACCAAGGACTCAGATTTTTGGTTAAACACATATATGTGGTACTACTTACCTATATTGTGAAATCGATATAAATAAATCAGCAAGCCCTCGAGACATAAACAAATAAATAAAATTTATGGGTTTTGAACTTGTATCAAACTCATATTTATAGTAATTAGGTAAGCTAATTAATTAAATAATAATACATATTTTATGAATTTTCTTGTATACCACAGAATCTAAATAAAAGCTAATAAATTTCTATTGTGATAGAAGAAAAGGAAAAATGTATTAACTCAGACTTCCCAAACTTTGATATTTAAAAAATAAAGTTATATAGTCCCAACTAAACATTTTCTTAGAGCTAAGATTAACATTTAGGGTGTGTTTGGTACGAAGAAAACATTTTCCGGAAAATATTTTCTAATTTTACCATTTGGTTGGCTTAAATGTTTTGGAAAATATTTTTCTCCAATTGGAGGAAAATGTTTCCCTTCAATTGGAGGAAAATGTTTTTCTTATCAAGAGAAGGGAAAATATTTTCCAAAGCTCCTTCTCAACATTTCCCACCCTCACCAACCCACCCCACCCCCTCTCCAAAAAAAGGTTTTTTTTTTCTTCAAATTTTAATTTTTCCGTCACCACCCACCCTATTACCCCTCCATTCCCTCCCCCCACAATTTTTTTTTTTTACTTTTTTTTGTAATTTAAATTTCTGTTTTTTTTCGTTTTACTCCCCCCCCCCTCGAAAAAAAAATATTTTTTAAATATATAATTTTTTTTTTTGTAATTTAAATTTCTGTTTTTTTTTTCGTTTTGCTGTCCCCCCAGCCCTCCCCCTCCTCCCGATTTTTTTTAAAATATATTTTTCAGTTTTAATTTTATTATTTATCGGTTTAAAGGCTCAAAATTTTATAAGTTCCAAAATTATGAGTTCGGAGGTTTATGTGTTTAGAAGTTTACGAGTTTAGAAATTATAAAGTTTACGGGTTCGAAATTCCGCGATTTTGAAAGTTTAGCGGTTGAAAAGTTTGTGAAATTTGTGAGTCCGGAAGGTTGTTGGTTTGAAAGTTTATGGATTCATGTTTATTATATCTAAATTATATATGAATACTCTTGAGAAGTCATTTTCTTTAATTTGCGTACCAAATATCGGAAAATGAATAAGATTACTACTTGTTTTCCAAGAAAATATTTTCCGTTATACCAAACACACCCTTAATGTGAAATAAGAAAAGGAGAGGCCTATGAATTTTAATTTTCCACAAAATTTGTTTGTAGTATAATTTATTGGGCACAATAAATTAAGTAAGTAATTGTGAACAAGCAAGAGGAAATGTATATTAAATTCTTCTTTCCACAAATAGTAAAAGGAAAAAAACAGTTAGATACGTGTCAAAATATTGAAAGACATGCAGAACAAAGAGATGTGACTATTACAAGGAGACAAAATTAACCTCTCTCCCCGCTCAAGAATTTCGGATTCGGAAAATTTTATTTTGTGTCTTATACAACTGACTGTTTGTTACTGTCAGTTGTATGAGACAACGTTTTTGTCTCACAGTTTTATGGACCCGGATTTCTGTGAACTCAGAAGTGTAAAATTGGGGTCTACAAATTTGTGAGATAAAAGGAGTCTCATACAACTAGTTTAAATTATACGAGACACAAAATAAAACTTCTCCTCAGATTCACACTCAAGTTTAATATCTTTATTGTTATTTATATTAGATCAAATAATTTAGTTTTAGAAACCAAAATTTTAAGCGGTAGAAATTAAATAAAATACTTATTGCACTTGATGTTTATATTAAACGATATTATTTGACATTAATAAGTAAAAATTAAAGAAAAATGCATAATATTTCACCACAGTTAAGTGATACGTGTTGTATGAATGTTGTATGTTTTATATCCTTTTGTATATGTAAACATCGAGTAAGTCTCTTCACCGAAAAATTGGATAAAATTAATTAAGCCATGCTAGATATTATATGTAAACCAAACGAAATAATTTAATTTTAGTAGTTAAAAATTAAAAATAAGAATACATAACTCTTAAGCGTCTCTCACATACTCCATAGATTAGAGTCTCGTCTATCTTTCGCGTAATAGATGTAAATTTAATTTTTTTCTTATTATAGTGATTCTTTTTTAAAAGTTCTATATACTTATGCATGCGTGCTTCGAGCCGATAATTTATCGAAAATAGTCTTTCTACGTGCATAAGGTATGAATAAGATTACGTACGTATTCATTCCTTCTCAAATCCCACTTGTGAGATTATACTGAATTTATTATTATTGTTATTGTTGTTGATTCTTTTTGAAAGAATAGATAAATATGTGGTAATTGACTCATTTTAGATTGTAATAAAAATGAGATTACTTATCCAAAAAATAAAAAGGAAAAATGAGTAATTGCAGTCCTAGTTTTTTTTCCCTCTCCCCTATCTATATATACTCTCACTCCCTTCATTTCTCTTCCTCACCCAATTTCCAAACAACAAATTCCTCTTCTTTGCTTTATTTTGCTACTTTCACATCGTCCTTTTTCCCTTCTTGCATAGCAAAAAAAAAAAAAAAAAAAAAAAAAAGGAAAAAACCAGAAAAAGGAAAAAAAAAAGTCTGCCCTCTAATCTTCAATCAGAAATGTAAGACTTCTTTTTCAAACATATCCATGTTTATTCCTTCTTTTAAATTAATGTCTAAAATAATTGAGGAAATTTTATATTAATTTGATATGAAATTTATATTGATAAAGTTCTTGAATTTTGTTGCAGAAAAGATTGATGTTGTAATGGAAACCAAAGGTGGTAAGAAGAATTCTTCTTCCAATAGTAGCAGTAATAAAAATAATAAAAATAATAGCTATATCCGATACGAAGCTCCTCTTGGTTATATTATTGAAGACGTTCGTCCCAACGGTGGCATCGAAAAATTCCGTTCTGCTGCTTATTCCAACGTAAGTTTATTTTCCATATTCATATAATCTACGGTAAAAATTTACTCGCATTCGCTGTTTATATCAACTATTAATACACATAACATGTATTTTCACTTAACACTTCTATAATGTTGCTCGGACTCTCCGAAAATATCGATAGGTGCGTGTCGGATCCTCCAAAAATAATGTATTTTTGGAGGATCCAACATGGGCATACGAACCCTGAGGGGTAGCTCGGCTGGTAAAGGCTTGAGGACAAAGTCCTTCAGGTCGCCGGTTCGAGCCCCAGTAGGGCCACTGGAGGCATTACAAACCGGCCGCGTCTCCAGGGTCCCGTAGAACTAACCGTGGTGGACCTGCCTTGAAACAGCGGGACCCAATAAGTACAGCTAGTCGGGTTCGCAAAGCGACACCCGAAAACCACGGCAAAAAAATAATAATATGGGCATACGATATTCTGGAGAGTCCATGTAACATATACTCTACCATAGTTAGTTAATATTTTTACTTTGATTTATTAACTAACTATGGGGCATTAATATGTTTAGATAACTCAAATGAATACATGACATGTATTTTTGAATACACAACTAACACTAGACCATAATTAATTAAAATAATATTATTCTTATTTTGATTTATTAGTTAACGGTACTAAATTAGTATATTTGGTGTATATGCGGATGCGATAAATTCTTATCTAGAATCTACATCATTTTCTATTTTCTAATTTTTTTTTTTTTTTGTGTGTGTGTGTGTGTGTGCGTGTGTTAATGCAGTGCGTGAGGAAGCCATCCTGATAATCCCTTTATTTCAATTATTTTCACCAATAATCCATAACTTTTTAAAATAATTCTCATTTTTTAAAAATTCTGGTTTTCATCTTTTACTACTAAAATGACTGGTGCTACTACTGTTTCTGATATTGGTTTTGAAGGCTATGAAAAACGCCTAGAAATTACATTCACCGAGCCACCCATGTTCACTGACCCAAACGGGCTCGGTCTCCGAGCCCTGACTCGGTCACAACTCGACTCCATCCTCGAACCCGCTGGTTGCACCATAGTGTTACACCTCTCCAACATTGAGTTCGATTCTTACGTACTCTCTGAGTCGAGTTTATTTATTTATCCTTTAAAAATTATTTTAAAAACTTGTGGGACCACAAAATTGCTTTTGTCAATTCCTCGGATTTTAAAACTCGCCGAGGAACTTTCCCTCGGCGTTAACTCGGTAAAGTACTCACGTGGCACCTTCATTTTTCAAAATTCCCAATCGGCCCCTCACCGTAGTTTTTCTGAAGAAGTGGCGTTTTTGAATTCGTTTTTCAAAAACGGCCATGCTTATGTACTCGGCGATCTCAACTCGCCGAGTCGGAATTGGCATGTGTACGTGGCAAATGTGGGTCCACGTAAGTTGACCAATCAGACGGATGGGATTACTCTGGAGATGTGCATGACGGGCTTAAAAAGAGAGAAAACTGCCGTCTTTTTCAAAAAATCGGGAGACGATTCTTGTGAAATGACCAAAATGTCCGGGATAAGTGAAATAATACCAAGTCATGAGATATGTGATTTCGAGTTTGAGCCTTGTGGATATTCTATGAATGGGATTGATGGTGCAACGTACTCTACGGTGCACGTAACACCAGAGGATGGGTTCAATTATGCCAGCTATGAAGCCATGGGGTTAGACCCTGGGTCCATTGGGCTCGAGCCGTTGATCAAGAGGGTGCTTATGTGTTTCGAGCCAGCCGAGTTCAGCGTGGCCATCACGTGCCATGGTGGGTCCCGGGGGGATATTTTTGCTGATGTGGAAGGGTACTCATGTGACAATTGTATCAACCAAGATTTGCCAGGTGGCGGGTACATAGTCTACCGGTGTTTCACTGTGATAGCCGAGGCGGAGAAAGGCCGCACGGTCCACGTTGCCACCAACTCCGATTCCAAGATGGTGGCGCGTTGCTTGAAGGAATTGTCGGAGATGGCAGGCGTTGGTGGTGGGGTGGCAACCCAATCAGATTTGTCAGTTATGGTTAGGGTCTAATGACTAGCATGTTGTTATAGCAAGAGTTTGTTAATATTTTCATTTTAGTTTAATAAAGTCCTTGTATTTTGGAGTAAATGGACTGATAATCCTACTTAATTAAGTCGAGTCTTCTCTTTGTAGTATTTGGTCTTTGCCTTTGATATGAGGCTACACAGCAGAGACGAGCCAGGATTGTAAGTTTATGAGTTCGAAATTTTAATCTTCTTAAATCATTGAGGTCTAAATTAATAATATATACATATTTAATAAATTGTTTAGACAAATACAGAATTCGAACCAAAGCTATCGAATTAAGCTGAACATGCTCTCGGCACTCTAGCTCTGCCCCTGCTACTCAATTAGTATTTTTATGGCAAAGACTGCATATTCTCATTTTTCTAGAGGCCCAGTTTAGTGTCACGTATCAAATGAGGTGACACGCCAAGTTAAACGGAAGAGCCAATAAGAGCATGTCACGTATCAAAATGACAAGGCATGTCAAGTCAAATTAAAAGGCCAATGATATCGAGTCATATGTGCAAGTGACATGTTCTGACCAATCAAATGCTACATTGTCACTGCTTCAATCTGATTGGTCAATCATTCAAGTCAGCCAACTAAATCACATAGCCACACACATCCCACAACTATAAATAAGGGTCTTCATAACTTAGAAAAGGGGAAAAATTCATTATAATAATAATAATCAAGAGGGAACTCGTGGATCAAACACGATGGATTTCTCTAAAAGCTACAAGCATTAAGTGTTCTAAAGATTAAAAGATCAAGACGAATACTTAAGAACAAGCTGCAAGCCCTTGGATTAAAAATACGTCAAGATCAAGATCAGATCTCAAGCAATTGGATTAAAATAAAATAAAATTTAAGATTAAGCTCGAAGGCACTTTTATTTACTATTGGAAAGAAGAATCAGACAATTTATAGAGATTGTAATGCTCATATTGTTTGAAATAAAATACTATGATTGTTGCAATAATTTTTTATCTCGAATATTTTCTTGACGCAAAATTATTGTCTACAACTATATATTGAATTTCCTTTTTTTTTTGGTGTATTTTTATTTTTATATTTTGATACCCCTAGAGAAATTTCTGACCCCGTCAATTTATAAGATATGGTTATGACAAAAATATCGGGTTCTCAAAATCAAGTGGTGTATTTTTAACAACTTCATAAGTTAGTTAGAAAATTGGTTGAAAGGTGAAGAATACAATAAATGCATGTATCACATAATTAAACGTGGATATTCCAATGTTTATAGATTCTTTTAGGTGAAGTTTTTAATTTTAAGAAAATCTAAAGTGTATTCTAAGGAGTTTGAGCTTCAAAATATGAGGAGTTGTTCCTAATTAATATCATGAATTAAACAAAGAAGAGAAAGAATAAATTCCCACTTTACCAAGTTTGAGGTGTTGTAGGGTGCAGAACAAATATTTGACTCCTAAATATGAGGTTCTTTTTTCCTTAAATTAGTATCACTTCTTTATTAGGTTGCCAAGCTAGCACCTCTTTGACTTTTCAAAAGTGGATATATATATATATATATATATATATATATATATATATATATTATTATTATTATTATTATTATTAGGTGGTCAATTTTTGATATATTCAACATTTTGTCACTTCCCTCTTCGATTAATCGGAAAGAGATTTCCTTTCATAATTTATCGAAACAGTCCAAGAATGGAACAAATCCACTTTTGGAAACATATTCAAACATAAAAAAAACTCTTAGCTTATCTAGCGGGCATCCAATCCTCCATCAATTACCCCACTAGCATATTTCTCCAAGAATTAAAATGTCAATTATTATTTGATTTTAAACAACTCCTTATGAAAGAAGAAGGCTTTTGGAAATTAAAATCGTGTATAAACTGGTTAAATGATGGAGATACAAACACAATTTTTTTTAATCTCTCCATTCTAAATCGTAGACACCATAATCGTATTACGACTCTACAAGACCTAGGTGGAAATTGGATAACTTATACCCACCACATTAAAAACCATATTACAAATTATTACCAAACTCTCTTTACCACCAAATCGATTATTTCCCATAGAAAAAACCACATGCACCCTTCTAATACATTAAGTCCGGCCAATCAATTTTCTCTGGATAGCCCACTTTAAGATAACGAGATTTTAGAAGTACTGCAGTGTTTACAATAACAACAATAACGACCCAGTACAATCCCACAAGTATTGCAGTGTTTCAAACCTTTAAAAGCATCTGGTCCAGATGGACTATACCCATATTTCTACCAGAAATATTGGGACACTGTCGGCACTTTAGTCAAATATTTCTGCTACAAAATCTTTAATTATAATTGGATCGATCCTTCAATAAACAACACTCTCATTTTCTTAATTCCCAAACACAAACATGCTTCTTCTATGTCACAATTTCGTCCAATAAGTCTTTGCAATACTATTTATAAAATTATTACAAAAATTATTATCAATCGCCTAAAACCGATTCTGCAACATCTTATACATCCCATCCAATCCAGTTTCCAGAAAAATAGACGAGTTGCGGATAATGCAATTATTGTTCAAGAACTCATGTCTCATTTCTGTAAAATGAAAGGGAACATTCCTCATATGCTTCTCAAATTAGATCTTGAGAAAGCTTTTGACCAACTAGAATGATCATTCATACAACATACCTTAGTTTCACTAAATTTTCCATCAAATTTCATCAAACTCATTATGTCTTGTGTCACAATCACCTCCACCTCGATCCTAATCAACTGTAATCCTACTGAATATTTTCAACTATCACGAGGCATTCATCAAGGGGATCCACTATCACCATACCTATTTATCCTTTGTCTGGAAGTGCTCTCTCGAAGTATAAATATGGCAGTGGACTATCGATCCTTGCAACCCATATCCCTAGCTAGTAGAGGCTCGCTAATGTCCCATCTTTTCTTTGCAGATGATATTATCCTCACTGCAAAAATCACTACTCATACAACAATTCAATAATCGACACTCTTAACAATTTTATAGCCCACTCAGGATAAAATATTAATTTTAACAAATCCAAAATCTTCTTCTAAAAAAATTGCTCAACGACAACAAAAAATTCAGTATTACATCTTTTTTATATGCAAGAAGGGAGAAATTTTGAAAAATATTTAGGATTCCCCATATTTGTTAAGTAACCCTCAAAATCAAATTTCCAATTCCTATTGGATAACTTCAAGAATAGACTTGCAGGGTGGAAAACAAAATTCTTGACAAGGCAGGTTGCACTACTCTAATCCATTCTACCCTCAATCACCTACCGAATCATATCATGCAATATATAACAATCCCCAATAATATTCTATCCCAACTCAATCGTTACCAAAGAAATTTTCTTTGGGGCACAACATCCCAAAAGAAAAAACTACACCTCCTGAAATGAAATACGGTTACATTACCAATAGACCAAAGCGGTTTGGGCATCCAAAACCTTTGCACAAAAAATAACGCCCTCCATGCTAGCCTTGCTTGGAGACTTTTTCATAATCCCACTCAATTATGGGCACAATGCATCCTAAAGTAGCTCCTACAGCTGGGTAACCCACCTCTCCATCATATCTACATGGAGCAAAATAGCGTAGCAGATAGTTTAGCTAAATATGGTGCCAAGCAGGCAGATGGTAGCAATTGTCTCCTTTTTGCAGCACCACCACTTTTTGTCCCGGAATTGCACCATCATGGCCAAGTAGGAACCAATCATCGGAGGCTTGTTAAATCCTGTTCTTCCACCAGCTCTTCGACGCCTACCCTGGAAGCTCCATTACGGGACACAATGGCCTCTTCCTTAAATAGTTTTTCTAGTAATGTTTTGGCTTGTAACGTACCCTGTGAAGGTGTGCAACTAGTAGACTCTAATATAACTAGCTTAGTTACTTTGGTGCCTATAGTGCATCCTGCTCCCTGTACTGCTACAAACCTTTCATTTATATATATATATACATTATTTTGGCTATTAGTTTTGCAGCGGCTATACAATGTCATGTTTTCTAATAAAGCAGAAGGGAAAGGATTGACCACCCACGGAGTCAGAGGCTGAGCTGGTTTACATGTTACGGATTCGGGCAAACATAGTAACTTAAATTCATACTTTATATTTGTCTTATATTTTTTTATTGAAATTGATAAATTCTTAATTTAGAACCCAATAACTTAAAAGAATTACAATTCCAAACCCAAATAACTTAAAATTCTAGTTCCATCTATGTATGAAGTGTGATGTCATGCATTGAATAAAATCTCTTCAATTAGCGATTAGTGTCAAAGATAAAGAAGAGGTCCAATTAAATCCCTTCATCCATAAATTACATTGTGCAAGTAGTAATATATATATATATATATATATATATATATATATATATATTTAGGGAAAAATGCATAAGTACCCCCTCAACCTATGGCCGAAATTTCAACTATACATATTTCCTTTTGGAGGATCCTATTACCCCTTGAACTATTATAAAGTGAAATATTGTCATCCTAAATGCTAACGTGACAAAGTGTGTGTGTTTCACTTTCTTTGAGAGGGGGAGAAATCCAAAAATTTACTTATTGGTCTTTTTTTTTCTTAATCTTTTGTCTTTTACATTTTTTTCTTCTTTCCGAGATGACAACCACCATTTAAACGCATTGAGCTCCATTTACAACACCATTCCTTTGAAAATTTATTTTTTAATTTTAGATTGGTATTTTTTCCTCAATTTTTTATGGGTTATTTTTATCTTTGCACTAGCAAGAAATAAATTTAAATTTAATTATATGTACATGTGTCATCTTTTTATTGGATATTACACTTAATTAATTATGACAGTAACTTAAAAAATATTTTTTTTCTTTTTTTTTCCCCGAAATATACAATTCTTTTCTTAAATATTCGGTAGCAACGATGACCAAAGAAATTATCATTACATGAATATTATTTTTTGACCGAAATCGATATCGGAGAATTAAAATTTTGGACTTCATTAATGTCATGTTGCTACTAGCCATGAAAGAATAGAATAATAGATCAAAATAAGGAACATAACGAGAGAGAAAATAAAAGAGTGACAAAATATACATTGGCAGGCGAGTGTGTTTCACCTCCCAAGAAACATCTGGTTATAACATTCCAAGAAAAGGTGTGTAGTTGAAATTTCTGTCATAGATTGAGGGGTACTTATGCATTTTCCTTTCTTTTTATATATAAACTATTGACTCCCCCCTAATATAAGTTTAATATATTTGCATTATCGATCAAAAACAACCTCTCTACCTCTCCAGATAGGGGTAAGATCTGCGTACACAGTATCCTCCCCAAACTTTACTAATGAAATTATACTAGGTATATTATTATTGTTAGTATATATTTGCATTATTGAATTCAATTGTTAGGGTTCTTGACTACACCTTTATCACCCTCCTTAATTAAAACTCTTGACATCATGCCTTGAAATTAGTTGTACTAAAAAAACATTAAAAAAGTAGGGAAAAAAAGAGAAAAAAGAAAGGAAAAAAATACACAATCAAAATTGTTTTTAAAAATAATAGTCGATAAAATATATATCTTTTGTATATTGATTTGAACATAAACATATATATATATATATATATATATATATATATATATATATATATATATATATATATATATATATATATATATATATATATATATATATATATTTATATATAACTTGAGCTAGAGGATAGCACGTACATCCTCATTTGGCCCCACATAGATTTCCTCCGTGACATCAACTAACTAAACCGTGTTTTGAAAAATTCCATTTTCCAAAAAATAAAAAGGAAAAAAATAATTCCCTTTCCTTAATCTTTACAAATCTCAGCCGCCGTATCTCCGTTAATCATTCTCCTCTCTCGCCGCCGTCACTGGCGCCGTCTTTCCCCCCTTTATCCCCATTCATACAAACATTTTCGTGCCTTTTTAGGAGCAATAATAATAATATTTTTTTTTTGTATTGAGTAAAATAATGAGAGTAATTATTTTTGAATATATCCAAATTATATTTCAAAGCTCCGATTTTCGCGGGAAAAACCGACACTTAAACAAATTCAGATAAATCCACAGTTTTCTCCTTAGGAAAAATTAGAGTGAAAAAATTCAATAATAATTCAAAAGAAAAAAAAATGCATTCTCTTTGTTGTAACACCGACGTAGCTGATCAGAACACGGCGGCAGCAATGCCGGCGACTACATCCTCTTCCTCTAATAATATACCACTAGCCAAATTCCTCGACATGCAACCGCCGCGATCACTTCCTTCTCATACTTCCAAATCACGTGCGGCCGTCAATAACGGCGAAACCGAATTCTCCGGCGATCAACTCCGCCCGTCCAGCACGACGTCGTCGGAATTTCATTCGGCGAGGATGAATGATATTAATTTAGGCAATGGCATTTCGGGAATTTTATATAAATGGGTGAATTATGGAAGAGGATGGAGACCGCGGTGGTTCGTTTTACATGACGGCGTCCTTTCGTATTATAAAATTCATGGACGGCATAAGATTGTGACGAATTTGGAAACGGAGAAAGGATCGATGATCGTTGGGCAAAAGTCGTTTCGGAGGATTAATACTTCGCCGATGAGCAGCTCTTCGCGATCTCACCGGCGAAAACCGTTTGGAGAAATCCACCTCAAGGTATTTAATTATATATCCATGATATGAAGCTTTTTTGGAGAAATATTTAGTTGTAATTAAATCATATAAGAAGTTCTCATTTAATGTGATGTTGTTCGAATAATAGTAAAGTCTATGGGGACAATTTGAGTTAAATTTTTCCTTCGGCGTCCAAGGGTGGGGCCTAATGGTCAACGAAGTAGATTGAGATTCCCATCTGTCCAAATCTTGATGGGGACTGTGGGGTTACCTGGTACCTGCTGTTGCTGGTAGGTTAGTAGAGGCCCGTACACCATAGTTATCAGAATGAAAAAAGAAAATTTCCTCGGGGCTTTGATCAAGTGGTAAGAGCATCGTGCATGATGTGTGAGTTAGACTGACGTCACGAGTTCGAATTTTTCCGAAACTTGGTATTTAAGTGGAAAATGGTAGAAAGACGGACCTATTATTCACTGAGTTTTGAAACTTGCCCACGGGCCTCGGGGATTTTTCGGTTATCAAGATAAAAAAATGAGTTAAACTTTGTGGCAAAAATTAGCTGTTAAACTTTCTGTTTTAGGTTTATCTGAATGAAAACTTTTCCTCTGCATTAATCCAAATTCTAATTTTTTTCAACTTTCAAAGTATTTTTGGCACCTACTTTCTACACAATTTCAATTTTTTTTTCAAAAAAAAGTCAAATTTATCTTCATGTGTAGAATCACTTTTATCAAACATAAGTAAACTTTTTTCAACTGTTATCTTAATAATTTACGTCCAGATCAAACGGGAGAACTAAATTGAACAAAGGGAGTCATTAATTAAGTAGTGTGTTGGTATAATCTTCACATTACTGTGTAAAGTTAAATAGTTGAAAAGGTTTGAATTTTAGAAAATTTATCTTCGGGAACATCAAAAATAAAAAGTGTCATATAAATTGAGACAAAGGGAGTACATTATGGACGCGCGTATCAAATATGCCTGAGTGGCTAATAAGAGCGGAATTCCTATTTGTAGAAGCTGTGCTATTTCTGAATTTTTGTTAGTGTGCCATATAAAAGATCAACTTGTAACATGGATGTTTGTTTTGTTTGTCCAATTGCTTTGATTTCGGAGTTGGAAATTCTACTAACCGGTTAGTGTTTTTATAGGTCTCATCAGTAAGGGAAAGTCGATCAGATGACCGGAGGTTTTCTATAAATACTGGCACAAAGAGGCTGCATTTGAGGGCAGAAACAAGGGAGGATCGACATACTTGGTTGGAGGCATTGATTGCAGCAAAGAAGATGTTTCCGACAAGCGATCCTGTTCTCGAGACACAAATGAATGAGAATGTGGTCGTATCCACTGAAAAGTTGAGGCAGCGACTCTTGGAGGATGGTGTAAGTGAGGCTGTGATTCGGGACAGCGAGCAGATTATGAGGAATGAATTTGTAGCATTGCATAATCATCTAATGCAGCTAAAGCGGAAGCAGATGCGACTGCTTGACAAATTGGGACAGTTGGAGGTATGACCTGCTAGAAAATGACATGTTTTTGCTATTGCTGATGCAACTTCTACATGCTAACCATTTTATACATTTTGCCATTAGAAAATAACACTTATGGACTCAAATGGTTATCGAATGAAGTATTACAGTTATCAAAAGGCAGCTCTTATTCACATTAGTGCGTCTCATAATATAGAATAGCCTACAAGGAAAGCTCTGTATGGAATCTTAACTAGTAGCAGTATAGAGCAAAAATCATTCACTTGAAGAGTCTCGTGAGAATTTTATTTTGGTCTACACCAAAGTGAATGACTTCAATTTGGCTTGAAGAGTTGTATAAACATTAGCTTTTCTCATAATAGAGTATAGCTTACAACAAATGCACTTTAGGGAAAAAATCTAAAATACTAGTAGCAAATAGAGCATAAATCCTTCACTTGAAGAGTCTTGTCAATGAGAGAAAACTTTAAGCATATCTTGAATTCCATTTTGTTGTGAAACCAAATAGGAAAACTTCAATATCATACGAAGAGTTTGGCTTATGAGAGATAAACTTACTACGCTATATTGAATTGAACTAGTCTAAGAAGTTTCTTTCTTGGCTCTACAGCATATTGTAAGAAATTTCTCCAGCTGTACTCTTGTTGAATCTCCATTCTAGCTGACTTAGCTACTTAACTGATGAATATGGTTCATGCTTTGATTCTGCCTTAATAATAAAGCTGGCAGTCTTCAATTACTGGGCTTTCTTTGAATTACCATCAGGCCTGGATTACGATTACATGCTAGATGAGAAGAACTAAATAAACATTTCTGCAGAAGTTGATGAGCTTGAATTGCAACAAGATGGTCCTACCTATTTAGTACAGATTCTTCACGAGAGTTTGTTTCGGAGTAACATTAAGAAGAGCACTTTGAAGTTCCAAGCAGTGCCACTTCTGGTTATGAGGATGGTGCAATCAGATTATCACTACAAGAAGAAGCTTCTGTTATCTTCAACTTCAGGAGCTGACTGGAGTACTTACACTGTTAGTTCTGTTAATAGAACGCAATAGAAAGAAGAAAAATGCATAGCGTAGATACATCATTTCTTGGGGGTCATAATTAGGGGAAAAATTAGAACAGAACGTGAAGACAGGAGTGAATCTTGACTTTAAAATGAAATATATTGTAGTGGCTGGAAAAGTTAGACAGAGAAAGAATGAGAAAACAATGACGAAAGACCAGCTGAAGGAGAGGAGAGGAAGTGGAAAGTGTATGACTTATTATTTGCAAAGGCAGGATAACATCCTTCTATAATGGACTAAAAGTTACTAAAATTTAAAGCTTGTCCGAATATGTCGTTGCATTGCATGGGAAATCATCAGGTGCCAGATTAGCTTCTTTGTATTCAGCAAAATGTAAATGCTTTTCTCTGTCTAATAAAATGAAAAATCATGATTAAGAAGTTATTTGGAACATACCAGCATTTTTATGACTTACGAGAGTTTCGGCTGAATAATGTCTGCTTTTGGTGTGTACTACTACTACAATTTAGGTAACAAAAGGTTTCTATGCATTTGACGTACAACTGGAATTACTAAACATCAGATCTCAGATAAGCAATACGAGCGCATATCTTCTCTCTTTACGCCCCAAAATGGTTCTGCTTCTATGTTTTCAGTAATACCAGTTGAACTTATTTTTTATTTGATTTACTTGCCGAATCCCGTTGTTGGTGTCAATCTGAAAGCCATTACAACTTCTTATGATATTGAATTTAGGTTGTAGTTGAGGGACTTGCAGTTTGTTTGTTGAATTCTGCTTAGTTGAATCTCAGAGTCACATATGAGACTCATGTGCTTTATGATACACTAAAACTGCTCTTATTCTGCCCACCCACAGACAGAAAAAGTCGACCTCGAGAACACTCTCATTGATGAGGGTCACAGACAAGCAAAAGATCATCAAACTTCTTCTGAAGTATCCCTGGATAAATTCAGAGGTACGCATAGTTAGACATTTTTTCTCATTGCTGCAGTGCAACTATTTGAACTTCACTTATTGTATTTTTCAATTTGTATCTCTTACCATTTGGAGAAAGTTTACTTACTAAATTTCTTTCATCTGGTAGTATTTCTAGGAGGAAGTGTAAGTGGATCTGACAACGAAGAGGAGGAAAGTGATGATGATGTAGACGCTGATAACTTATTTTTTGATGCTAAAGATTTTCTTTCTTCGAGTTCCACAAGAAGCACCGATTCTGATGATGGAAGATCATCATTTGATTCTGCGGTCATAGAGTTTCATCCTTCTGAGGATGGTCTTAGTTCTGGTACTAGATTTGCCACATCTGACTATCCTTATGTTAAGCGGAGAAAGAAATTGCCAGAACCATTTCAGAAGGAAAAGGGAGTAAGCCTTTGGTCAATGATCAAAGATAACATCGGCAAGGATCTAACTAAAGTTTGTCTACCAGTGTTCTTCAATGAGCCACTCTCTTCTTTGCAGAGATGTTTTGAAGATTTTGAATACTCTTACCTTCTTGACCAAGCTTATGAATGGGGAAAAACGGTAAGCATTTTGTGGGATTTTTATCTCTATGTTTATCTTTCTTCGTTGTTTCTATGCATTTATTATACATCATATATTCCTTGTTATTGTTGAAGTTTGGCAAATTTTTTATCCCACATAGGTGGGCTCTTGAGTTTGGGAGGATTTTCCCCCTGTAAAAGAAGACCTAATGTTTAGGATTTAAACACACCTCTCATTTGCCTTCTCATCTGTTTAAGATATTTGTATCTTCTCTCTTTAATATTATTTCACTTGTATTTTTGGAGTGGAATAAAATATTGGTTGTGTCCGAGGAGTAGGCAAAATTAGCCGAACCTCGTAAATTCTGGTGTTCCCTTTATTGTTGCTTTATTGTCTTATTTATTATTTGGTGGCTGTCATAATTTTTGGTATAGTAGTTGTGACTTATTCATACTATATACATTTGGCTTCCGCAACAATTGGTATCAGAACCAAGGTACTGTCTAAGTATGCTCTGTGGTTGCAGCATAGTCTGATCTTCCACATCAGAAAAGATTTATCTTGGTAACTGAGTCAAGGTTCTGTCTGAGTATGCTCTGTGGTTGCAGCTTAGTCTGATCTTCTACATCAGAAAGGAAATAATCTTGATTTGTGTCGTCAGCTATTAAATAATATTTGTGTCAAATATGGGAGACAATAAACAAAAAGAATCTACATCAAGTGTCAATAATACGTCATCATTGGCATCTTCGCTTATGACAAGAATTGTGTCAAATGCGAAATTTGCGGTAGAAATTTTTGAAGGGTCCGGGCATTTTGGGATGTGGCAAGGCGAGGTTCTAGATGTCCTTTTTCAACAAGGGCTAGATCTTGCCATTGAAGAAAAGAGACCAGATGTTATTGGAGAAGAAGATTGGAAAATTATCAACCGTGTTGCTTGCGGTACCATTCGATCCTACCTTGCTAGAGAGCAGAAATATCCATACACAAATGAAACTTCTGCAAGTAAATTATGGAAAACACTGGAGGATAAATTTTTGAAGAAAAACAGTCAAAATAAATTGTACATGAAGAAGAGACTGTTTCACTTCACCTATGTTCCTGGTACCACGATGAATGAACATATCACCAGTTTCAATAAGTTGGTCACAAATTTGCAAAATATGGATACAACTTATGATGATGGTGACTTGGCCTTGATGTTGTTGGCGTCACTTCCTGATGAGTACGAGCACCTTGAAACTACTCTACTCCATGGAAATGACGAAGTTTCTCTCAGAGAAGTTTGTTCGACTTTGTACAGCTATAAACAAAGAAAGCGAGAAAAACAGAAGGGCAGAGAAGGAGAAGCACTATTTGTGAGGGGTCGTCCTCAAAATCAAACGAGGACAAAGAAGGGAAGATCCAAGTCAAGCTCCAGACCCAGCAAAGATGAATGTGCCTTTTGTCGAGAAAAAGGGCACTGAAAGAAAGACTGTCCGAAGTTAAAGAATAAGGCCAAACATAACAATGGAAAGGCCATTATGGATTCAAATGTAGCTGATTGTGATGATTCAGACTTCTCATTAGTTACAACAGAGTCATCAACATCATCAGACATATGGTTGATGGATTCGGCTTGTAGCTATCATATGTGTCCCAACAGGGACTGATTTGTGGAATTTCAAGAAGGAGAATATGGAGTCATCCACACAGCGGATAACAACCCTCTTACCTCATATGACATTGGTTCAATACGATTAAGGAACCATGATGGAATGATCAGAACATTAACAGATGTTCGATTTGTACCGGATTTGAAGAAGAATCTTATCTCTGTAGGAGCCCTAGAATCAAAAGGGTTCAAAATCATTGCATAAAATAGAGTGATGAGAGTATGCTCCGGTGCACTAGTGATAATGAAGGCTAATCGGAAGAATAATAATATGTACCGCTATCGTGGCAGTACAGTTATTGGGACAGCGACAGTGACGACAAAGAGGCAGAAGCAACCAAGCTATAGCACATGCGCTTGGGACATGCTGGAGGAAAATCCTTGAAAACTCTATCAGATCAAGGATTGTTAAAAGGAGTAAAGGTTTGCAACTTGGAGTTTTGTGAGCATTGTGTCAAAGGGAAACAGACAAGGGTTAAATTTGGTACAACGATCCATAATACTAAAGACATTTTGGATTATGTACACTCTGATGTTTGGAGTCCTTCCAAAACACCTTCATTGGGTGGGAAACACTATTTTGTAACCTTTGTTGATGATTTTTTCCGAAGAGTGTGGGTGTATACAATGAAAAGCAAAGATGAAGTGCTGAGAATTTTTCTCAAATGGAAGACGATGGTGGAGAATCAAACAGGCAGGAGGATCAAGTGTATTCACACAGACAATGAAGGTGAATACAAAAATGATCATTTCAATAATGTTTGTGAAAATGATGGCATCGTCCGACACTTCACTGTTAGACATACACCACAACAGAATGGAGTGGCAGAACGTATGAACCGGACCTTGCTGGAGAGGGTGCGGTGTATATTGTCCAATGCTGGCTTGGGCAAAGAATTTTGGGCTGAGGCAATTACATATGCATGCCACCTCATTAATCGTCTACCATCTGCTGCTATTGATGGCAAGACACCATTTGAAAAATGGTATGGAAAGCCTGCTGTAGATTATGACTCTTTGCACGTGTTTGACTCAACTGCATATTATCATGTGACAGAGTCAAAATTAGATCCAAGGGCAAAGAAGGCTATTTTTATGGGAATTACTTCTGGAGTCAAAGGATATCGCTTATGGTGTCCTATGACAAAGAAAGTAATATTCAGCAGGGATGTTACCTTTGATGAATTTGCTATGGTAAATAAGGTAACAGAAGATATCAAACAAAATGAAGGTGCTTCTAAGCAGGTGGAGTTTGAGGGAAAATTTATTTTTCCTACACAAGAAGCAGAGGAGGAAACAAATGAAGATTACCCTCTGGAAGGAGAGCCAGTAGAGGAGATTCCAACTCAGGAACCTCAACAACAACTTGAATCAATAGCAACCAGCAGGCCAAAAAGAACAATAGCAAAACCTGTTCGTCTCATAGAGACAGTTGCTTGTGCAAGCTCAATTGTAGCTGATGATGTTCCTACCACTTATAAAGACGTTGTCCAAAGTTCAGAAGAAGATAAGTGGAGGATTGCCATGAATGATGAAATACAGTCCCTTCATCAGAATCATACATGGAGATTGACCAATCTCCCGAAGGGAAAGAAAGCAATTGGGTGCAAATGGGTATTTACAAAGAAAGAAGGATTTCCTAACCAAGTAGATGTTCGCTACAAAGCAAGATTGGTGGCCAAAGGATATGCTCAAAAGGAGGGAATTGATTACAATGAAGTGTTTTCTCTAGTTGTAAAACATTCCTCCATTAGAATTATGTTGGCTTTGGTAGCACAATTGGATTTGGAACTAGTTCAGATGGATGTAAAAACTGCGTTTTTACATGGAAACTTGGAGGAGGAAATCTACATGACTCAGCCAGAAGGATTCAAAGTTGCTGGAAAAGAAAATATGGTGTGCAAACTTGAAAAATCGTTGTACGGATTGAAACAATCCTCTAGACAATGGTACAAGCGATTTGACGAGTTTATGTTGCGGCAAGGGTACAAGAGAAGCAAATACGATCATTGTGTGTATTTGCACAAGCTTAAAGATGGTTCCTTTGTATATCTTCTCCTATATGTTGATGATATATGTTAATAGCTTCCAAGAATTCGGAAGAAATTGATAAGTTGAAGATTCAACTGAAGAAGGAGTTCGAGATGAAGGATTTGGGCGAGGCAAAGAAAATTCTTGGCATGGAGATAATTAGAGATAGACGTTCAAAGAAACTCTGTTTATCTCAAAAGGAATATTTGAAGAGAGTACTTCAACGTTTTGGCATAGATGACAAGACTAAGCCAGTTAGTACTCCACTTGCTTCCCATTTTAAGCTAAGTACTACTATGTCGCCAATGGATGAAGCTGAACGAGAGTATATGTCAAAGGTACCATACGCAAATGCTGTTGGTAGCTTGATGTATGCAATGGTTTGCACAAGGCCTGACATTTCACAAGCTGTTGAAGTTATTAGCAGATATATGCACAATCCAGGGAAGGAGCATTGGCAAGCTGTGAAGTGGATTCTACGGTATATTCATAATACTGTAGATGTCGGGTTAGTTTTTGAGTAGGAAGACAATCAGTCTGTAGTTGGATATTGTGACTCAGATTTTGCGGGTGATCTGGACAAACGAAGATCAACTACTGGTTATGTGTTTACTTTTGCAAAGGCACCAGTTAGTTGGAAGTCTACTTTGCAGTCAACAATTGCTTTGTCTACAATAGAGGCAGAGTACATGGCCATTACAGAGGCTGTGAATGAGGCAATTTGGCTTCAAGGATTGCTAAATGAGCTTGGTGTTGAACAAAAAGGTATCACAATTTTTTGTGATAGTCAAAGTGCTATTCAATTAGCGAAGAACCAAGTTTATCATGCAAGGACGAAACATATTGATGTTCGGTATCATTTCGTACGAGAAATCATAGAAGAAGGAGGAGTCACGGTGAAGAAAATTCATACTACGGAGAATCCTGCTGATATGCTGACAAAGGTGGTGACTGCGATCAAGTTTCAACATTGTTTGGATTTGATCAACATTGTAGAACACTGAAGATTGAAGATTTAGACACAATCAAAAATTTGAAATTTGTTATTGAGAGAAAATTGAAGATGTGGAATTTTGCCAAGGTGGAAATTTGTTGAAGTTTGACAAATTTTTTGTCCCACATCGGTGGGCTCTTGAGTTTGGGGGGGATTTTCCCCCTTTAAAAGAAGGCCTAATGTTTAGGATTTAAACGCACCTCTCATTTGCCTTCTCATCTGTTTAAGACATTTGTATCTTCTCTCTTTAGTATTATTTCACTTGTATTTTTGGAGTGGAATAAAATATTGGTTGTGTCCGAGGAGTAGACAAAATTAGCCGAACCTCGTAAATTCTGGTGTTCCCTTTATTGTTGCTTTATTGTCTTATTTATTATTTGGTGACTGTCATAATTTTTGGTATAGTAATTGTGACTTATTCACACTATATACATTTGGCTTCCGTAACAGTTATATTTGGCAGTATCGCTGTTAAAAATTCATCCAACCTAATGCTTGCAGCTCAACGGATTAATAAAATGTTGAGAAATTTGTAATTTATGAAATTTTATTGAGTTGTCTTCTTTTCCCCTTAGTTTGAGGATCCCCATATTTCAGTTGGCATACTCGCAATGATCGCTTATATCCTCTCATTCTAGCCTTTCTATTGCTGTGCTTTATTTAGGAAGAATCGGAATGTTTAGTGATAGAAGACAATATTCACAAAAAGTATTCATCTTTTGTAAATTTAAAATTGAACATGTGGAAAAGTTTACTCGCTGATGCCTGCAATCAGTAGAAAGATAAAAGGTATTTGACACTTTTTCTCTTAAAGTATTTTTCTATTTTCCAATCATTAGATTGGAAATCAGGAACCTATTAACTCGTATTCAGACGATAATTAATTAAGCAGTACGCTGTGGCTATAAATACTTTTTCTTTTTTGAGTTTCTGTCACCTGTGATGCATGTCATAGTTTGCCATCTTTTCCCATATGAAAATGTAACCACTTTTGTTAGCAAAACTTTGTAGGGAAATAGCATTATGAGGATTCTTAGCGTTGCTGCTTTTGCTGCATCTGGATATGCTTCCACCGATGGAAGAATTTACAAGCCATTTAATCCGTTACTAGGAGAGACATATGAAGCTGATTACCCAGACAAGGGAGTACGTTTCATCTCAGAAAAGGTACTCTTAAAAGTAGCTGCTTTTAAATGGTCTCCTTTTACTTATAGATATCAGTCTTTTGCTTATATTCTCCAAATATGGACTTACTATACACATGTAGAAACATGCAGCAGGCTAAAAGGATTCTTTTCCTGATACAAACATCATTTTCTGAATGTTAGCTGAAGTAGTGTTATATATTTCATTTTACTATCAAATTGTAGCATTCAATTCCTGATAGTTTTCCGAGGATTAAATAAAATTTCTTCCCAAGGTTGTCATTTTGCTCCTCTTGTTTGCCTTCAGCGGCACCTTGGAATTTTTCTGTTGATGTCATTTTGTAGTAGTGTCTAACAGATAAGTAAAAACGGAGGTGCATCTAAGGCAAGAGATCGGACTAGAGTTGAGGCAAAGAGTAAGATCGAAAATTAGAAGAGTGGAAGGATTAGAGGAAGAGGAGAGGAATAAATTGGAAATTTTTCTGATAAGTCCATATTGTGTTCACATTTGGTCAAACTACAAGGCAACTAGAACTATTATTTGTATACCATTCTCAAATCTCCAATGCTCATTATTACTTAAATTAGCAATAGAAAGGTTTGTTCATTTCCCTTTTGCAGCTATCGGTTAATCATTATGACAGAAATTAATGGCACAAGGGAATAGATTGGCATGCTTTCTTTTCTGAATGTGTAATAAAGTATTTCCTGCTGACATAGGTTAGTCATCACCCCATGATTCTTGCATGCCACTGTGCTGGTCGAGGTTGGAAATTTTGGGGAGATGCGAATTTAAAAAGTAAATTCTGGGGTCGATCAATTCAACTTGACCCTGTTGGTGTCCTTACCTTGGAGTTCGACGATGGAGAAGTTTTTCAGTGGAACAAGGTATGTATATTATACTGAAAAGACTGCAACTCCTTTTTGTCACGCTTGCTGCTGAACTGTTAAACTGAATTATATCAGGTTACGACTTCCATCTACAACATCATTATTGGAAAACTCTACTGTGACCACTATGGTACGATGTATATCCGAGGGAATCGAGATTACTCCTGCAAGCTAAAATTTAAGGAGCAGTCTATTGTGGAAAGGAATCCTCACCAGGTGCAGCATCTCCACTTTATTAGTGCTTGTGTTCTTCCCACACTATTGCATTCAGTTCAATAAGTGTTCTAGTGATATTCTGCTGGACAATGATTTCTGAAGGTTATAATTAGGGAATATTTATATTTGTGAATGAATGGAGAATTTAAGTTTTACCTCTGGCTCTTAGAGGACATATATTGCCATGATTTGAAATGTAATGTGTGTATAGTCTATAGGAAATTTGAGCTCGTTGGTTGCTCTCAAATGGATTATGTTATTCAAAAAAGAATGGTTAAGGCTCCATTAATCATCGCATATCAAATTGTTTTTGCAGGTACATGGACTCATACATGACAAGAGTGGAAAAAGAGTGGCAACAATATCTGGAAAATGGGATGAGAGTTTGCATTACTCCATGGGCGATAGTTCGTCAGAAGATGTAGGACAAGATTCTGAATCGAAGTCACATTTGCTTTGGAAGCGAAGCAAACCATCAAACTACCAAACAAAGTACAACTTTACGCGTTTTGCAATCACCCTGAATGAGCTCTATCCTGAGCTTAAGGTAAAGGGATATTATAATAGATAGTCATTTTCGTGTCCTGGACATCTGTATCTTTCAAATGTATTCTAATATCTGTACTTTTGTCTCTGCAAACAGCAAAAATTGCCACCAACAGATTCAAGGCTGAGACCAGACCAAAGGTTTCTTGAAAATGGAGAATATGACATGGCTGATTCAGAAAAGTTGCGGTTAGAACAGAGGCAACGCGAGGTGATACAAATAATTATTTTCTTCAATACTAACATTCTAATAAGCATGGATAGGCTTTGGGTTTTGTCTGATATCAGTTGTAATTACCAGCTTGGTGTTTAATATAATTATATAAGTATTATCTTGATTTATAATGTGGTAACAAGGTAATTAACATGCTTAAAACCTGGTTATATTTATGAGGCATCCAAATGAATCAGTATTTACTCACTTAATATTCTATGGATATACAATATCAAGCATGGAGGAACTTACTAACTCTCCAACTTGGATCATTCCTTTTATATGTTTGCTTCACATCTAAGTCAGAAAAGCATCTTTTACTCAAAAATTAGTTACTAACCAACATCATCATTTGCTTTACAATTTTTCACCATTCTGGATAATAATCCATGTTTGTATCTCCAAATCTTTAAGCAATTGTTTCTTTTTCGTTGGAATATTGCGAAAGTCAGAAAGTAATCAGACCTAATGAAAAATAGGGCATAATGGAAGAAAAAGATTTCTACAGACGATACAGATTAGTTGGGATTAAGCTTTAGGCATGATAGTATGTTTTACAGAGGCGTATGTAGTGTTATAGTACCTGGTTTATCTGAACCCACTATTTTCGACACAGAATGTAAATTTAGTTTAAAAATTCACTAATATTGCAACATATAGTGGATCTGAACCCATAAATTTAAAAATATAATATGTTCAATACTAAGAACCGTAAATGTTGAACCTATAGAATTAAAATCCTGGATCCGCCTCTACCTCTGTATGATTAGTATTGATCCAATGTTTGCTAGTAGAAAATATTGAGAAATCTTTGTGCCAGAGGAATTTTTTCTTTTTTCCGAGAGTTTCTTCATTTTATTAAAAATAATGTTTTATATTATATTGGATAGGATGAGCCTAAATAGAGCGACATGAATAAATAGAGCGACATGAATAATGAAGATATATTTGGCCGACCCTAACTTGCTTAGGATTGAAGCGTTGGTGTTGTTGTAGTATTCAGATAGTAATCAAGATTTTGTACATGCAGGCATCAAAGATGCAGGAAAGAGGCTGGAAACCAAGGTGGTTTGCAAAACCAAAAGGTAGTGATACATATCAATATAAAGGAGGATATTGGGGAGCTAGAGAAACTGGTAAATGGGAATCATGTCCAGATATTTTTGGTGAAATATCTCAAGAGATTTGACCCCTATTTCTTTCTTATGAACATCTTCTTGATCCTTATTCTCATTGTTTTAAACACTGAACAAACAAAATGGAATTGGAACTGTACATGAAAACTAAAACCACAAAATGAGAGAGAGAAGAAAAAGCCCATTTTCGCTTTTTTTTTTTGGTCGTTTTCTTTCTCTCCAAAGTCTTTTTTGTTTCCCAATTCCTTACTCTGTCCTTTTTTTAATGACTATGGTGTCGGGGCCAGCTTGTGTGTGCCTCGCTAATGGGAAGAAATCACCTAGTGCTTTTTGTTTCTACTCGGACTTGAATCTACGACCATGATTCTTTTTCAGTTCATTGACCACTAAGCGCAAATCTTCCTTAAAATCCCAAAGGAGTATTGTTTGATTCTAGGACTTGTAAAAGATTACACATTGACAATATGCAATTCTTTTTATTATACATACTTGACCATTCTTCTTTAGATTACTATAGAATAAATCTTGAATTAATCTTGTCCATTTTTGTAATAGCAACATTAGTTTATTTATCTGTTTATCTAGTAGTTTCTAGCTCTTTTATGTACATTGTAGCTTTGTGATGCCTAAAAAGAGCAGCAATTTTCTCATTACTCATACTTCCTTTTATAATCTCTGATATCTTGAGTAGCTCCACATCTTTTGGGGTGTCCACAATTCCACACATCAAATCCATGTACGTACTAAGCATGTTCAAGTATCGCGTCTTGGTCTGCAGCAGCAGGCTTATGCAGAGGCGGATCTAGGATTTAAACTTAACGGGTTCAATCATGCACTGAATCCATTGTACTGCTAAAATTATGCATTCAGATCTAACGTTTCTTAAGATTTTAGTAGGTAAACATATGTATCTCTACTTTATATTGAATGTTCTTGGTTCAGATGAACTCGTAGACAATAGGCTACATCGGCCTCAAAGTGATTTTAGGAAAGATAAAACACGAGTTGATCACCTTCCTCCTCCTCCTCCTCGACGAAGTGGTCATTTTGTATTTATGAGTTTCGAAAGATAGATGTTTTAAAAAAAATATTTATTCTCTTTTTCAATAGAAAGCGTGAATAAAAATTTTCAACAAGAAAATTTATCTTCTTTTTTTAAATTTCTGAAAAATAAATATGTTAAATCTTTTTATTTGTAATTTTAATTTATCTTTTAATTTGTTATATTTTAATATATGTAGTTACATATATACCTCATCTAGGGAGAAAGCATAAGATTTCCATAGTATAGGGGTGTAGTGTTTCATTTAGAAAAATAGAGAGTGTATATGAAACTGAGTCATATTATACTATAAGAGCTTTTGTGTAATTAACCATATTAGAATAAGTCTAACAAAGAAGAGGAACTTTGGCGTAACTTGTAAAGTTGATATCGTGTGACTGTGAGGTCACGGGTTCGGGCTGTGGAAACAACCTCTTGCAGAAATGCAGAGTAAGGTTGTGTACAATCGATCCTTGTAGTTCAGCCCTTTTCCGGACTCCGCACATACCAGAAGCTTTAGTGCAACGAACGGCCTTTAGAATAAGTCGACAAAATTTCTCTTATATTATTTTAAAGAGACTATTCCCACTTTTGGCGCTAGTGTTTCGAACATATATGGAAAGGGCAAGCAATGAAAAAAGAAAGAAAGTCAAATTTTAGTGATATACTAAGAAAGATGACAGTCGAGGAATTTCATTAAAGTCAAATCCTCTCAAGTCTTCTTAATTAGAACAGTTCGTCAATTTTCAGTATGTTGAAACAAACGGAAATTTCTTGAAAATTTAAGCTGCAAATTTTGACCACTTCATATAATTAATAAACTATATCTTTTTTCTTACGTAAATATTTACAAATATTTTACTGTTAACATACTATTATTGTATATTAACTTAAGATCGTTAGAAGAACCCTACATGATACATAATGATATCTCTTTGTCACAGAGGCGGAGCCAGGATTTGAAATTGTAGGTTCGGGATTCCAATTTGTTTATGTTACTGGATTCTAAATCAACAATTTACACATATTCAATGTTTTTTTTAGACAAATAAAGGGTTTTAGACCAAATGTGCTCACATCACATGTTATTAAACTTAATTATATGAAATATGGTTATCACTATCCGAGTCAGTGGATTATTTTTTGCTTCTTTCCATAATTCTAAATTCCATTTCACAACACGTATTTGGATAAACATGGGTACACAAAAATATTAATAACCTTTTAATAGGTTCATTTAATTTATAGTACTATTACATCTGGTTATTTCGATCATAATATGAGAATAATTGATACATAAACACAAAAACAAGAAAAGTCTAGTTCTGAAGATCATATTTTGCCAGGAATATTGATAAATTCCAACTCTCTTTTGAGGAACTTTTTGCAAATCTTTTCCAAACATTTCCTATCTGGCTCAGCTTTATAAAGCTTAGATTTTGCATTTTCTGCAAATCCACTCTGTATATATAAAGAAAAAAAAAATACAAAATTGATGAGAAAGAGAAAACATGAAATATTAACAAAACCATGATATAATTATAAAAAAATTATTCTAATTAAATTAATATACCTCAATGCAACCATTGGAAAGGAGACGATCAATGAGATTAAAGAGTATATCTTTGGTATATTCAGGGTGGCCTTGAATTCCTAATATATGATCTCCCATTGTAAACATCTCCACATTAGTCTTTTCTGAAATTGCTACTATTTCTGCTCCCTTTGGCACCTCCAACACCTGTGTATAATAAATTAAAGAAATTAAACGTGACGAGTAACGTGTCATAACTCGATATCAGAAATTTGACCTTCTGGTCATTTGTATTTTCTGAGCAATTCGCACTTAGTTCAGTCGTTACATTATCGTAACAAAAATAGTTTGGTTTACAAGAGTTCTGGCTTTTCTAACCGGACAAAACTTCTAGGGAATCTAATTTCTTTCGGACCCCTATTATATTTATAGGCAGTCCTAACCTTGCTACTCTTACTTCCACTAGAGAGTGAACTTCTGCTCGTAATATACCCCTAGGGATATAATCTTACTTCTTGAAGAGAGCTACTTCAACTGCCAAAAGAGCGGGCAACTTGAGTTAGACGAGAGGCAGGGGTATAATTTCAAAGAGGCTCGACCGGATCCAAGAACGTAACACACTCAATGGGCTAAGGTGGCTTCATTCCGCCTTACCCAATCCTAGGAAAACTCCGAATACATGCCTAGATCGTTTGTACAGATCGACTTTTTTTATAGCAATTCACACTTAGTTTAGACGTTATATTATCGTAACAAAAATAGTTTTGACTTTATTATTACAGTAGGTAAAGTTCAGTGATTGTACGTGAAACTGCTCCGACGATAGGCTAGAACCCTAGAGCAAATATGATTTCACAATAGAAAAATAGAGAGATATACCTCATCTTGGTGACACTCAATGATTGAAAGAGCAAGTGGAATTTCCTCCAAATCACTAAAGAAGCTATGTGTGGAGATGTTCTTCACAATGCTTAATTTCCTTAGTCCAATGTCCCAACCATTGCAAGCCTTTCCAACTTTTCCTCCCAAAGCTCTACACAGAACCTATAAATATGAAAATTGAATATACATGTTAGATATCCAAAATCCTCTTTTTATTTGGACAAAAATAAATGACCACATCAAAGCAAAAGTCTTCCTTATAGAGCAAGATGCAAGTACTTTTTATTAAGTCGCCTTTATTACGGAGCGGTTAACCTTACGATGTGGAATTTTCTGGTGCGAATTTGAATTTAATCGCGCCTTAATGCAAGTATCGGATATCAAGTGAAAAACAAAAACAAAAAATACTACATTTTTTGTTGTTGTTGAGAGATGCAAGTACTTTAGCTGGTGCAATGTGGTCCTTTGCACTTTGGTATTTGTACTTTACCCAACTTGTTGGATGATTTTATTTGTTCTTAGAGAATATCATCACTAATTCACTATTCATTTCCAATGTCGGGGAAGGATTTTTTTTCTCTATTTTTTACATGTATATAATATAAAAAAGGGCAGCCCGGTGTACTAATCTCCCGCTATGCGCGGGGTCCAGGGAAGGGACGGACCATAACGGTATATAATACACACAACGTTAAAAAAATTATGTTAATAATTAATGAATTTTAACCTATCATAGCAACAATATGTTATCTGTCTTATTTTTCTGATTATTAATATCACTTATTATAAATGGTTATATCTAGTTATCTTTTAAGCGACCTGATATCGTTAAACTTCACTTATACTATTTTTACACCGTCAGTATATAGTAATAGTTACACTTTTGTCACATACCTGGTGGCCAAAGCAAATGCCAAGAACTTTCTTATGCATAAAAAACAAAGTTTCTAAGAGAAGACAAAGCTTAAGAATCCAATTCTCATTTCCATAGGCATCAAAAGGACTTCCACTAATTACAAATCCTTCATAATTTTGAAGCTCAGCCATATCTGGAAATTCACCTTCAACTACTCTAAATAAATCCCATTTCTCTCCTTCTTCACCTAAAGCTTCCAAAAATACATTAAAATATCCTCCATATACTTTCTTCACATAATCTGAATCCTTTGCAGCTAATAACAAGGCATATTTCTTAATCTTCTCCCCTTCAATCTTCATTCTCAAATAGACTAAAACGAGGAGTCTCAGTACTAAAAGACGTAACTTCAGGAGTTTTTCTGTAAAGAGAGTACGTAGCTTAACTCAACTACTTGACTGGAGTTTCAGTACTGAAAGACGTAACTTCAGAAGTTTTTTTTGTAAGGAGAGTAGCTTGTTTCAACTATTCGACTGGAGTTTCAGTACTGAAAGACGTAACTTTAGGAATTTTTCTGAAAAAATAGTAAGACGCCCTAAAACGGGGAGTGAAGGAGTTTTTACTACACTGTGATATGCGCTAATAAGACCACCAAAGGCCTTTGTGGCATATAGATGGTAATCACTATGTGAGTGTGTGAAAATGAGAGAAGAGAGAATAATGGATTCTTGGCTTATCTTTGGAATCAAGACAATTCTATATGATGTTTGAGAGAGTAGATAAATAATGATGTATTTATAGAAGGAAAAAAAGTGGATTCCATTTGTGTTTTTAGTCATATGAAAAATATATTATATATCTACGCGTTTTGATATATAAGTAAGGGAATTAATAATTAACAAATAGAAGCATTATTAAATACACTAGTAAACATGCATGGTTTCGAGGAACTATACAAGAATTAAACTAATATAAAAGATGAAGGAAGTCGAAGGTTTCTTCACTAAAGTTTCTTGCAATTTTTTATTTTAATCTATTTGATTAATTTTATCTTAAAAAAATATACAGCAGAATTTGTTCCCTGGACCGAGTCTTTTTTTTTGGGGTGGGTGGGTGGGGGGGTGGGGGGGGGGGGTGGTCAAGGGTAATCTTGACCAAAAACACCTAAATAATCCAGCAAGTAGATGTGTATATGGTGCAGCACATAATACCCTTGCACGCCTAGGACTAGACATCTTGTATATATGGATAATATAACATAGGGCTTAACATCGGGTAAACAAAAAATAAAGATGAGTCTGACTCTGATACATGTTAAGAAAACGGATCTTGAACCTTATTCAACCCCAAAAATTAGCTCATGGTTAATGATTACTCAAGAATTAATCATATAAGGAGACAACAACTCAATCTCTCAACCAATACGAGACACTTGACAATAAGAAAATGTTGAATGTTAATTAGTGATTGTCCGATAAGATATTAGAAACTGTTTGACCAAAAGTATAAAACTATTTTGTCGAACTAATTATCAGAGATATAAAAGGTAAATTTTAGCCAAACATAATTAATCCTAGATCCAAATATACAGAGTATGAAAATCGAAGAAGAACAAGAATGTGTAATATTTCTTAATATAATAATCATACATCAGATATGAATGATAAGCTTACATCTAAGACAGATTTGCACCATAATCATGGAAGTAATGAAGGGAAAGAGAGGGAACTGTAGATGACGAAGAGATTCCCCTTTGTTGACTCTATAGGGGTAGCTATCAGGAATCCTCTCTTCTCTGGGTTTAGCTCCATCTATATATATTAACAATTCTCCCTTTTATTTAATGGTCTTTGACCGACGTACTTTCTTACAACTGTACCCTTTATCGTTCGATTGAACATTACGTTTGTTCTGCGATATAAACTTTCCGACAGTTTGACCCCGCGATAGCCGAGGTGCTCTTTGCTATCTCGCCCCGTGGGCATGATTACGGCTTGATCGACCCCTTATCGTTCCTCTCAAGGACAACCATCCCATGGTCAGATTTTGACTCATACAAAAACCAAAAGGGATTCGCTCAATTGCCGAAGTGTTTATGCTTTCAACATATACGAGTTATTGATATTAAAGATTAAATATTATTGAGAAACATGCTATGTATTTTTATTTAACGTAATTTACTTTAAATGCAAATTATTTACAAGTATAGGAATTTGATGTTTTCGAATATTTTGGATGACTATAAATATTTATATATCGATTCCAATTAATTTGAGATTGAGACATATTCATTTTTCTGTTCCCTAAATGCCAAAAGTAAATATCAGGTCTTTCAATTAAAATTCTTCCTATCAATTTTATACTAGGTTGGATTTTCTTTATAAATTTTGAGCTGTCATTATCAAAGTAACACTAAGTTTCGTTTAGTTTTCTTCCTACGACAAGTTATTTAGTTTTATATTTATTGTTGAATTTAATTCATATACACTTACTGAAATTAAGAAACTACACTAGCATATCACCTAAATTTACAGGTAACTTCCATAAAAGATAGAAGTATGATTACTCATTTTTAGAAAATAAGTCAAAGTTACTTGATGCAATAGGCTAAATAATACGTGTATTAGCTTTAGTATTATTAACCGCTTGTTTAGTACTCCTTTCGGTTCAATTTAGATGAAGTAATTTAATTTGGCACGGAGTTTAAGAAAAGAAATTAAGACTTTTGAAACTTGTGGTCTTAAAAACTTAAGGAGTAAAAGCTTTGTGGGACCGTGCCATTTGTGTGGTTATAAAAGTTTCTCATTAAGGGTAAAATAGGTAAAATGAAGAGTTTAAAGTTGAATTGTTTCCAAATTTAGAAATGTGTCATTTATTTTGGAATAGACTAAAAAGAAAAGTAACTCATCTAATTTGAAACAGAGGGAGTAGTATTTTTCAACCGTCATACACCTTATTCATTATTATTCTTTATACATAACAGACTATGGTATTAGCTATCATGGTTTTTAATACATGGATAAGCATGTATAAAGACAAAAGTGCCATTTTAAAACCTTTAATAAACCAAACCAAACAATTGATAAGAACTAATCTTAGTATAATTAATCATCGCATTACTAATACGCAATATTCGGTACTATTCTTATATACCTTACCAAACGACCCTTGATATATACTGTAAAAAGTTTTACACGTAGAGCCAAAGTCAAGATTGAAATTGTCACGACCCAAAACTAACCTTGTTGTGATGGCGCCTATCGTGGTACTAGGCAAGCCGACACACTACCACAACCAATCGATATTTTTATTTTTAAGATAAAACTAAAACTATTTAATAATAAACCTTCATAAGGAGTTTAAATCAAAACAAAAGTGCGGAAAGAATGCCCGACATCAGGGTGTCACTAGTCATGAGCATCTACTACAACCGTCTGACAACATCAAGACTAACATAGCCTAGAAATAATCGAATACAATTAAGGGAGGATAAGGAGGGGGAAAAGCAGGGCTGCGACCGCCAAACAGCTACCTTGCTAACCCCGATGGACCTGCCACTGAGTAATCAACACCCGCTAGCAGGTTCAAAAATACCTGGATCTGCACACAAGGTGCATGAAGTAATGTGAGTACTCCAACTCAGTAAGTAATAAAAGTAAATAAAGACTGAGCAGTAGAAAATACATAAAAATCCACATCATAAAAACTCAGTAAGTACAACATACTTTCAAATCAATATATGAGTCAAATCATCTTGTTTTAAATCTAGTTTTCAGTAAAAATCATTTGAAGATGCTTTCAACAGTTTCACCAGAGGCCCAATGCAATTTAGAGTAAAAGTGATAAAAACCATAAATAGCCCCTCGGGCAAAAACATAGTTCGTATACAGCCCCTCGGCCAACATGAATCATAAACCGCCCATCGGGCATAACATCACTCAGAATCAACCCCTCGATCATAACATCACTCAGAATCATCCCCTCGGGCTATCCTCACAGTCACTCGTAAACAGCCCCTCGGGCACAATATGAATCAAGAACAGCCCCTCGGGCAAAACATCATAACACTCACTCAGGGTACCTGAGCTCACTGGAGGTGTACAGACTCCGGAGGGGCTCCTACAGCCCAAACGCTATAATCTGCATGGACAACTCACGTGCCATAATATAAATAGCCACCTCGTGACATAAATCATTCTGGCCCGCGGCCTCACAAAAATCATGAATTAATAACAACATATTGCGGTGTGTAGCCCGATCCCATAATATCCTCATAACACAGGCCCTCGGCCTCACTCAGTCAGAAACCTCTCAAGCCACTCGGGCTATTAGTAAAAAAAGGGTGCTTAGCCCAAAATATCATTTTATGTCAAAACGGAGTAATAAAGACTGAATTATGAATTCAGTAAACACAGCATGACTGAGTATAGATCTTAAATAAAAAATAATGAGGAAATAGTAGTAAAAAGCCCCTAAGGGTCCAAACAGCTTGGCACAAGGCCCAAATATGACATTCGGCCCAAATCATAGAAATTCTTTCTAAAGCATAGAAGTATCAAATAGTTTTCAGTAAAATACGCAATTTAGTAGTTGTTACGGGACGGGCCAAGTCACAATTCCCAACGGTGCACGCCCACACGCCCGTCACCTAGCATGTGCGTCACCTCACAATAGTGAAACGATGTGAAATCCGTGGCTTCATACCCTCAGACAAGATTTACAATCATTACTTACCTCAAACCAGTCAAAACTCTATACTGCGATACTCTTGCCCCTCGACTCAGCCTTCAATCGCTCTGAATCTATTCACAACCATAACAATACCATCAATATACGCTAATGGATTGAATTTTACAAGAAAAACTATCAAATTAAACACAATTTCCGAAATCCATTAAAATCCGGCCCTAAGGCTCACGTCTCGAAATCCGACAAAAATTACAAAACTTGAAAATCCATTCACTCACGAGTCCATACATAAGAAATTTATCAAAATCCGACCTCATTTGGTCACTCAAATCCTCAAAAGTTCACTCTCCAATTTCAAGCCCTAAATTTTCAAATTTCTAGCTCAAACTTCTCAATTATATGATGAAAAAAATCATAGATTTATGAAATTTAAACCATTATAGGTTAGAATCACTTACCCCAATGTTGTACCTTCAAATCTCTTGAAAACTCGCCTCTCCCCCGAGTTCCTCAAGCCCAAAATCGAAAAATAGAGAACAAAACCTCGAGCTGGAGTTTTCTGCCTCGCACCTGCAGTCACAGTTCCTCTTCTGCAGCACCGTGCCTGCGGAATATCCCTCGCAGGTGCAGAACTCACTTACTGCACCATATCCGTATCTGCGACCTTTAAATCGCACCTGCAACCTCGCAGATGCGGCCAGTCCTTCGCATCTGCAGTCCAACCCCTGGCCTTCCATTTCCGCATTTGCGGTCCTCCTAGCGCACCTACGGCTTCGACCTGCGGTTCCCACTTCGCAGGTGCGTAAACATCAAAAAAAGCAGCTTCAGCTGCATTATTCCTCATCCAAACTCTCCGTTAACCATCCGAAATCATCCCGAGGTCCTCGAGACTTCAACCAATAATAAAAACAAGTCATATATCAACATACGAACATAGTCAAACCTTCGGAACACTCAAAACAATACCAAAACACCAAATCACCCTCGGATTCAAGCCTAAGAACTTCTGAATTTTCATATTCCACAAACAATGCCAAAATATACCAAACCTCGTCCGAATGACCTGAAATTTTGCACACACATCACAATTGACACCACGGACCTATTCCAACTTTTGGAATTTCATTCCGACTCCGATATCAAAATTTCCACTGTCGGTCGCGAAACGCCAAATTTTCAATTTCGCCAATTCAAGCCTAATTCTACCACGGACCTCCAAATCACATTCTGGACATGCTCACAAGTCCAAAATCACATAAGAAAGATAACCAAATCACAAAAATCTAAATCCGATATCGAATACTAAAAAGTCAAAACTTGGTCAAACCTTTCAAATTTAAAGCTTCAAGGTGAGAATTGTTCTTCCAGATCTATTCCGATTATTTTGAAAATCAAAATCGACGATTTACATAAGTCATAATACATCATATTGACATTATATCTTTAACATATATTATTGTTAATCTTTTTCCACAAAGTGGTGTTGAATGAACCTCTAGTAGGAGGATGCATCCAGAAGCGGATCCAGAATTTGAGGTTTATGGGTTCCTACCGTAATTTCAAATTAATATGTAATAATAACTGGTTCACAGTTAAATATTTACCAAAATTTAGTGAATTTCTTAATATAAATATAAGGTCTACGCAAGAGTTACTGGGTTCCCGGAAACCCGTAGTCTATGCACTAGGTCTGCCCCTGGATGCATCTGCCTTAATTTGAAACAACATGATAGTTCAAATTTTATTTACTAAATTATTAGGAATGTTATGCTCTGAATTACTTAATTATTAAATGTTCTTCTTTTAACTACCTTATTTATACCAAAAATTTTAAATATACACCAAATTTATTTGAAGGGATGTGATGCTTCACATTAGTGAAAGTGGTGACTCTTCACAATCTTTAAATCTAAAGGTGACATTTTTAACTCTATCAATTGAAATTATAAAATAAGTAAATAAACATAAATCAATATTTATTATAAAATTGGGAAGATCTTAACTAAAAAGTTAAATTTTTTGAATAGGTCAATCATCTCCATTTTAAGCATGTTTTTAAATAATTCGATTATGGGTCATAGGCTTATAGTGGACATATTTATCTCTTACGTTTACATTTAATTATTATATTTAGTCTTGATAAAATTTTTTACTTCCATTTAGTGTTTTTTCCCTTCCCATGGTGGTAAATAATAGTGTACAAGAAAAACCGATAAATTGCACCAAACCGATAATTTAGATTTGATTTAGAGCAGTAATTACATATTTTATGATGTGAGGACCTTACAGGATGGGGGAAAATAGAGAAAAATAAAAAAAAATTGAGAAAAATCGAGATTGAAATTATTGAGTTTTGTTGGTTTGTTTTATAAATTTAATATACAGACACTATTAATTTGGTTTAATAAATAAAGAATTCGAGGTAATTAACCCAATATATGTGATTCAATTTATTATTTCTAGGTGTTAAAAAATGTACTGCAACATATTTTCCCTTTTTGTTTATTTGGAACCAATTGGCCGATAGTGAAGACATTGTCAAAAGAGAATATTAAAATAAAAATATGAAAATATGAAACAAAGAGTTATAGAATAATATAACTAGAACAACAACAACAATAACAATTCAATAAAATTTCACAGGTGAGGGATTTGGTGAGGGTATTGTGTACGTTGACCTTATCCATATCCCGATGGAGTAGAGAGGATGTTTCCGATAGATCTTTCGGCTCAAGAAGACGAAAAAGACGAAAAGGGACAATATATTAGTACCATCTATTTAATATAATGAGAACCAAAAACTTATTACTGTAACTTCCATTACTATTTAGTATATGTTGTGACCAGGGATGGAGCTATAGTATTGATTGCGAGTTCAGTTGAACTTAGTAACTTTTGTTCAAATCTAATATTTATATTAAAAAATTCAATAAATATATACAAATGATTGTGACGGTCAAAATATTCTATTGAAGGCTCAAGTTTCTTGGCTATTTGCAACATTAATGGAATGTTTCTCGAGAAACACTACCAAATCATTTTATTGACTTAGGGGAAAAAACCAAGAAAAAAGGAATTACAATAATAAAGATTTTAGGCAGTTAGTCATTCGTCTACGCATAACTGACCAAGTTTTAAAGGAAAATTTTCTTTTTGGGGTCAAGTCAAGAATGACATTAATATTTTAATATTGTATTTAAAATAACAGGATATGGAAAACACTACAAAATCATTTTTATTGACTTTGGAAAAAAAAAAAGGAATTAGAAACACTTTCGGCAATTAGTCATTTTTCTACGCCTAAACGACTAAGGAGTCGTTTGGTAGGGTGCATAAGAATAATGCTGAATAGGATGTATTAGTAATGCTGCTATTAGTTATGCTTGCATTAGTTATGCTGACATATTTCTTATTCATTGTTTGGTTTGATGTATTAAAGCATTGCACAATTTCTAAAAGAATTATTTGTTTACAAAAATGCCCTCAAAACTAGTTCACACTCTAACTTTTTAAAAGAAATATATGTTGAGAAATATTTTTATATGAAAAAGTTTACAAAAAATTATTTGATTTGTCTACCTATATTGTAAAATAAAATTAAATATTTATTTATAAAAAAAGTATGCTAAGTATTTATTTATTTACTAAAGATATAATTTTATTTCTCACTATTTGGATTATTTTGAATTTGCTAACATATTTTAATCAAACATAAATTTTGAAGGACAATTTTGTCTTTAACTAAGCTAATGCATGCATTAAAACTCATTGCATTGCTAATACCATTGTTTTCTATGCATTAGTTATGCATAGGATAATACCAAATAGGATGTATAACTAATGCTTGCATAACTAATGCATATGTTCAAAATGTATACCAAACAATGTATTATTAATACACAAAGCTAATGCATGCATTATTTTATCTAATGTATCATACCAAACGATCCCTAAGTGTTTTAGGATTTCTTTGAGGCATACGCGGAGCCCAAAATTTGAAGTTTATAGATTCACTTACTACCGACCTTTTGAAGTTGCCATATCTCTTGATGGCAAAGGCAAACCTATGCAATAGGTAGAGGAGTTATTGGCACCCGTAAAGTTCGGCAAAAGGCACCCGTAAACTTCGGCAAAAATTTCATGTATACATATATATGTCTTTAAAAAATAGTAATATATTAATAGTGGACGCTCTATATTTGAATCAAAAAGTGGACTCGCGACCTTCAAATCCTGGGTCTGCCTCTGGTTGTTAAGTTCACTTGGTTTTACAACAACAATAACAAACCGAGTGTGTGATGACCCAAAAGGTCATCATATGTTTTAGAACTCGATTATGCTCTTTTAAGCCTTAAAAATCTTATTTTTTACCCTTTTCGATTTGCGTGCACAGTTCGGGTGTATTTTCGGAAAGATTTTATGTTGAAAGTTGATGAAAATAATAATTTTTACCTAAAATATTGATTTTAGTTGACTTCGGTCAATATTTTTAGTAAACAGACCCGGGATCGTATTTTGACAGTCCCGGTAGGTCCGTATTAAAATATGTGACCTGAGCGTATGCGCGGAATCGAATTCCGAGGTCCCTAGCTCAAGATATGAATTTTTGATGAAAATTGAAAGATTGAAAATCTAATGGTTTTAAGAATTTGGTTAATATTTGATCTTGTTGGTATCAGGTCCGTATTTTGGTTCCGGAGCCCGGTACAGGTTCGTTATGATATTTAAGACTTGTCTATGAAATTTTGTGAGAAACGGAGTTGGTTTGACGTGATTCAGACGTCCGGTTGTGAAGTTAGAAGTTTTAAAACTTTCTTGAAAATTTCATTCAATTTGGTACTAAATTTATAGTTCTTAGTGTTATTTTGGCGATTTGATCGCGCGAGCAAGTTCGTATGATGTTTTAGTACTTGTGTGCATGTTTGGGTTGGAGCCTCGAGGGCTCAGATGAGTTTCGGATAGGCTTCGGGATGTTTTAGACATAGGAAAATCTGATTTTCTGCAGCTTCAGTGATTGCTGGTTTTCTTATTCTCCTTCGCGAAGCTACTCTCGCGAACACGAAGTGTAAGCTGGGCTGGGGTGATTTTGTTCTACACGAATGCAAGGCCATGGTCGCGAACGCGGAGCACTAGGGGGTCTGCTCTTCGCGAACACGACCGACACACGCGAACGCGTAGAGTAAATGGAGGTGGGTTGGGATTTACAGGTTCTACGCGAACGCGAGCCTAGGCTCGCTAACGTGATGGCCAGGGGGGACAAACCATCGCAAAAGCGGACAGCCTTTCGCAATCGCGTAACCCATCAAGGCCAGCTCTTCACGAACGCGAAGAAGGCCTGCCCAACGTTTTAAAAACAGAACTCAAATACGGGATTAAGTCATTCTTTTACATTTTCAAAAACTAGAAGACCTAGAGGCGATTTTCAAGAGACAATTTCTTCCCCAACTTGTTGGTAAATAATTCTAACCCACTTTTTTTTCAATTACCCATTACATTTCATCAATTTTTAACCTAAAATCTAGAGTTTTCATGGTGAAAATTGGGAGTTTGGGTAGAATTAAAGATTTTGTATAATTGAAATTTAGACTTTGAGGTCGGATTTGGAAACTAATTACATACTCGAGCTCGAGGGTGAATGGGTAAATGAATTTTGGTCTGAACCTCGCATTTTGACCAAGCGGGCCCGGGGTCGAGTTTGACTTTTTGGGGGAGAGTTTGGAAAATCTAAATTTATGCATTGTAGTTGATTCCTTTAGCAATATTTGATGTTATTGAGTTGATTGTGGCTAGATACGAGTGGTTTGGAGGCGAATTCTAGGGGATAGGCCCTGGTAGAGCTTTGAATTGACCGCGAAGTGAGGTAAGTGTTGTGTCTAACCTTGACTTGAGGGAATTAGGAACTCTCAGACTTTGTGTTATGTGAATTCCATGTGAGCGGCGTATATACAAGGTGACGAGTGCTTATACGCCGCTGACTTATCTGTTTTTCCCTGATTTACTGCTTTGCCTTAATTGTTGCTTTCTCTGTCTTAATTGTTACATGCTCTAAATGCTTTCCATGCTTAACTACTACATGTTAATCAATATCTTCTTCTGTTAACCATGTTAGCTCTTTCATAGTTTCCCCTAATTCCTGCTATTTGTTTAATTTGACTTGTTGCACTTTCTAACTGTAAATTGCCGGTTTGGTCTCGATGTATAGTATTATTGGTGTAAATTCTATATCGAACAAGGTTCCTTTTCTTGGTTCAGTCAGTATTTATTTATTTATCGTAAAGGCTTTGTGATTTAGCTTGTTGAGTTGATTGTATACATTTATTGTTTGGTACTGATATGGCGAGATCGGGCTGCACGCCGCAGTAGGTATAATAAGGGAGGATTGATATGGTGGAATAAGGAAGAATATACATACATGGTGGGATGGATCGGGTTGCACGCCGCAATAGGTGAAATAAGGGAGAATTGTGATATTGAACTACGGTGGGATTGGGTTGCACGCCGCAACAGGTGAAATAAGGGAGGATTTGATATTGATACGGTGGGATCGGTTTGCGCGCCACAACGGATTATATATATATATATATATATATATATATATATATATATATATATATATATATATATATATATATATATATATATATATATATATATATATATATATATATATATATATATATATATATATATATATATATATATATATATATGGTAGAATAAGGGAGGATTATGTATTGTCTGATGGGATCGGGTTGCACGCCGCAATAATTTATATGTTTCTATTTCATGAGCTGCGTTGTTTCTTTATTTTCCGGTACTTTTATTTGAGCTGACAAAGATTGGTAAATCTAGACGACACCAGTTTAATTTCGAGGTTGTGGTTATCATTTCCTGTTGGCTGTTTAAGTCTGTATTTTAATTATTCTGTCATTATTATATACTGCGTAAGATTTTAGTGTAGGTGACCCGCCTTAGCCTCTAGCCTCGTCACTACTTCGTCGAGGTTAGGTTTGGCACTTATCAGTACATGGGGTCGGATTTTGGAGTCGGTTCCGGCGGCAGCTACTAGAGAGCTCGGATTGGACAACTTACGGAGACTTGAGGTACAACTGCTCAGCGCCCGCAACTCTTGGAGTCCCCTTCTATTCTTATTTAGCGGTGTAATTTCTTTTCGGACAGCTTTACGTTATTTCAGACCCTTGTATGTATTATTCTAGAAGCTCGTGCACTTGTGACACCAGATTCAGGGAATTGTAATAGACGTTTGGCTATTTAACTTCCGTATTTATATTTAGAACATGTATGATATTTCGGTTCATTATTATTGTTATCACTTAAACTGTTAAAAGAAATAAATTTGTTCTAACGTTGGCTTGCCTAGCAAGTGAAATATTAGGCGTCATCACGATCCCGATGGTGGAAATTTCGGGTCGTGAAAGAGTGTAATCTCACAAGTGAGTTATGGGGAGGATAGTGTGTTCGCAGAATTTACCCATATCTTGTAAAGTTAGAGACATTATTTCGGATAGATCTTCGGCTCAATAAAAGCATCGCCATAACACTGTCAAAAAGAAATACAATAATTTAAAAAAAGTAGTAGCAAGAAGCAAGATAATCGGGTAACTGAAACAAAAGAAACAACTCGTCATACTAGAAATCTAAGCATAAGAATGTACGGTAATAGTATTGATATTACATATATGAAAAAGAGATACACTTGACTAACTAATAGCTCTTACTAGATTTGAAATTTTATTTATATATTCTAAGCAGAAGTTATTAGATTCGACTGAACCGTTTCGCTCCTGCTTTGAGCAGAGGTGGAGCCAACGTGTCGATTACGGGTTCGGTCGAACCCAATAGTTTTGGTTCAAATAATGTATTTTGCTTAAAAGTTTAATTAAATACGTATAAATTATTTATTTAGAAAACCCAGTAACTTATAAAGATTAGGATCCCGAATCCATAAGTATGAAATTCTGGCTCCACCACTGACTTTGAGCTTCCTTTTTTTCAAGTCAATAATGGCATTAGTATTGTCTTTACAAAACAAGGATATAGGATAGTGCACCACTTTCATATTTGTTGTGGTCAATCGTCCTAAAATTCCTAGGGCTCCTTGACTTTTGACAATTTCTTTGTTAATTTGCATGGTTTTCTTTTGTGACTAAAAACGTCTAGGTACATTGCACGTAAATATTGCCATGAACATTAAAAAAGAAAATATTAACTTTGAAAAAATTGAACGTTTAGCATTTGTTTGGAACAAGAATTAGTGACGGATAAAATCTATAGCTAAACTGAAAATGAATTAATGATAGAATATCAAAAAATTATGTTAGTTACGAACGATTTAGCGATATATTAGCAACGAATTTCATAGTTAAATCAATTTTGTTTCTGTAATAAACAAATTATACAATTTTAAGTCTAAATAATGAGAAGACAATTACCAGTACCTACATAGAGGGAGAATTGAATATAAAGACATATACCAGCATTATAATAGAATGACTAGAGCTTGTTTGGATGTGCTCGTTTTAAGTGACTTTTAAGCCAAAATAGCTTTTAAGCCATAAGTTAGGAATTCTAACTTTTTGCTTTTGGCTTATTTTTGTCATTTTAGCTTAAAAACAAGTGCTTAAAAGCATTTTTTTACTTTATCCAAACATTATAAAATGGCTTAAAAACTACTTTGACTTAAAAGTACTTAAAACAAGCCAATCCAAACGGGCTTTGAATCTTCAACCTTTGTTCCTATTAATTTCTATGTATTCTTATGTGAAAGTAAATAGGAGAAAAACTCATATCCTAATTATTTAAAGAGACAATATAAAATTGAAACAAACACACCCTTAATCTTCAAGAGTTATTCACATACAAAGGAATATAGGATCCAAAATCTAGCCTTTTATTTTATACTTGACCAATATTCTATGAGATTATTAGCATGACTTTTAGAGTGGAAGTCCTTTAAATTTAACGGCTAATTACTTTAGTATAAATATTTTGATTGAACTTTCTTGTTTTGATTCAAAAGAGTCACGAGTTTCATGTACAAGCCATGTAAAAAATTAATAGTCTCAAAAAACCGCATATACTAAAGTCTTTGAAAATTTGTAGTATTGCAGTGTTTTACATATGGGATTTTCTCTTCTTATTCATGAGTTAAAAATTGAAAATGTTATTTGCTTATGAAATATATAAATTTCAATATTCGAACGACAATTTTATTAAAAAAAATTAATTCATATGGAAGACAGAAAAAAGTCCCATTAGATAACAAGTGTATTAAGCACCACCAAACCAATAATCTCACGTCTTATATATATATCCTTCTAAAAAGAGATTTTGTCTCTTTAATTATTGAACATGTTTTTGAATAATTCGATTATGGGTTTCATAGGCTTATAGTGGACATATTTTTGAAACAATGACACTGTATAGCCGCTGTAAAAATAATAGTCGAAAAAATATATAAAATTTATATATTTTTGTATATATATACATTCTGTATGTTATATACAAAAATTATACAAATTTTATACATTTTTTTCGACTACCAGATGAAAATAGTTTCTGACGCAGGCTAAAAATGATCATACCCCCATATTTTTCTCTTACGTTTATATTTAATTATTATATTTAGTCTTGATAAAATGTTTTACTTCCATTTAGTGTTTTCTTTCTTTCCATGGTGGTAAATATGATGCACAAGAAAACCGATAAATCGTACCAAATCGACAATATAATCCAAATCGAAAAAGAAGAGTAATGCTTGGTTTGATTTGGAGCACTAATTACATATTTTATGATGTGAGGACCTTACAGGTGTATGAGTCAAAATCAAATCAGAGAAATTCGACATGCGGAGACAATTGTCATGAGTAACCTGCGAATCGAATTGAGCTGTCTGGCCGAGGTCGAGCAGTGATCATCAACAAGGCCAAGGTCGAGCATGGATCAACAATAAGGCCGATGTCGAGTAGTACAGATAGAAGTAACGACTAGTTTTGCTTTGGAATCTTCAAAGGGAATATTCTACTGGATATTCTCTTTAATTGTACTGTTTAGGACTCCTTGAGATATCCCATATAAAGAGTATAAGAGATAAGGCAAAGGGGGGGGGGGGGGGAGAGAGACTGGAACAGAGGACTTCTTGGAAAATAGACTCTCTCTCTCTCTCTCTAGAAAAAATACAAACACATCTATCTAAAGAGATTAGATTGTCTGTTATCCCACACTCTCCATCAGATCCGAAAAGGATCCTAAGATTCTTGAATTTGTCTATCATTCATCTTTATCAAATGCAAGAGGATCCGCCTCACTCAAGATTGGGTGAATCTTCTCCTTTATTTACGTTATATTGCCATTTAATGTTATTTAATACACAATCTTTTTTCATACTATTAGATCCGGCCATAATTACTGCCATGCTAGTATTTATACTCAACTATATTTTTCTATTCATGTTATCCATCTCAGATCTAGAATTAATTATCCTTAACTAGGATGTACCCTCTAACTTCTTATTTAATTAGTTTAACGAAAGGTCTCTTAATTTTTTGTCAAATAATTTGACGCCGCCTGTGGCAATTTTCTATTTAAAATTTTAGTTTTCTCTAGATATAAATTCAATTCTAGTTCTGCTTTCTGTTCATTGTAGCGTTATCTTTTCGTTACAAATGCAAACTTGAGAAATTCGTAGGCAAGCTCTTGAAATAGTTAGACCAATCACGATTGGATCTTTGCATATATATATATGAAATATTTTACAAATTTTTATTGGAATATATTGTTGCTGCATGATGCTAGAAAGCATGTTGTTTATGCTAATGGAATAAGCTTGTGACTTGTGAAGATTTTGTAAAAGTGAGAAATTAAATTATGTTTGATATCAATATGAAAACTACGTTTTGTTGTTGTAGTGGCTATGGTGTAACGATCCTACTGGTCGTTTTACTTTCTAGAATCTCGTTCCCTTAAATAAGATTTTACATACTTGCTTTTACTGATTTATGACTTGTGGGTATGGTTGGTTCGGGATTTGGAAGAGTTTGGGTTGAAATCGGAACACTTGGTTCCTTATGGTTGGCTTGAAAGGCCAAGTTTAACTTCGGTCAATATTTTGAGTAAACGACCTTAGAATCAGGACTTGAAGGTTCCAACAAGTTCGTATGATAATTTCGGACTTGAGTTTATGTCTGGATCGGGTTTTGGATGACCCGAGAGCGTTTTGGCGCGTAATAGTGAAAGTTGGTTCTTTAAGAATTTTGAAGTTCTTGAAATTTGGTTTGGAGCGGGTTTTTATGTTATCGAGGTCCGAACGGGATTCCGAGATTGCGAATAGTTCCGTATTATTATTTAAGACTTGCACGCAAAATTTGAAGTCAATCCGAGTAGTATAAGTGTGTTTCGATGCATTGGATGTGAATTGAAGAACTTGAAGTTTATAAGTTTGAATCAATTGGTTTTAGGGGGTGATTCTTAGATTATTGTTTCGGGCATTTCGAGGGTTTTAGCGAGTCCGTTTTATGATTTCAAACTTGTCGGTATGTTCAGGCAGGGCCCGAGGGCCCCGAGCGTCAATCGGGAAAGGCCCGAATTGAGTTAGATAAATTTGGAAAGAGCTAAAATAAGTTGCTGTCATAACTGCACCTGCGGTTGGCCAGCCGTAGGTGCGAGACCGCAGGAGCGGTCAACCATTCGTAGGTGCGGCCAAGGGGAGGAGCCCAGGAACCGCAGATGTGGATCCTCTTCCACAAATGCAGAACCGCAGGAGCGGCCCCCAGACCGTAGAAGCGGTCCCATCCAGCCCAGCCCAACTCCGCAGATGCAGACCTTTCCTCGTAGAAGCGAGACCGCATGTGCGGAAATCGCTGAAGGTAGTGCCTTCATTTAATACGGAAATGTATCATTTTTGACACATTTTCATTTATTTTTTGGGCGATTTGGGAGCTTCCAAAGAGGGATTTCAATCTAGCAGTTGTAAGGTAAGTCACTTCTACTTAATATGAGTTTAATGCATAGTTTAGGGGTAGATTACACCTTGTAAATTAGTAAAAATTGTGGGTTTAGAGTAAAACCTAAGGTTTTGATAAAAACAAGATTTTACCACGAAATTTGTTATAGAATGAAGTAAAAATCATATATTCTTGATCCTTAGGTTATGAGTAACAAATTCCCTCGAGAATTTTTGGAATCCGGGCACGTGGGCCTCAGGGATAGATTTTAGGAAACTTGTATTTAGGGTTGAGAAATTACTTTAATAGTTAGAATAGGAACTCTTGAGCTTGTATTGACTAGTTCTTACTGTGTTTGATTAGTTTTGGATCGTTCGGCTCCGAATTGAGAGCTTGAGCGTGTTCTTGATATTGGGAGTAAGCTTTGGAGCAAAGTGAGTCTCCTTTCTAACCTTGTAAGAGGAAAATAAACCCCTAGGTGAATTAAATAAATGTATGTGATTGTCTGTGGGGGCTACGTACGCACGTGGTGACAAGAGTCCGTGCGTAGCTACTATTATGCTAATTGTCCGGGTAGTTTAGGAACTGTATCATGCCATACTTGCAAATGCTTATGTTCTTACTTGTTAATGAGATCACTTAGGACATGTTAGGAATTGAAATTAAATATAAACGAATGTATGCACTTACTTGAAAACTTGTATGAATTTATTTGACTATAAATGCGCCTTTATGTGCCTTCTTGATAATAATTGCTATTTGTGGATTGGGCCGATTGCCTCAGTAGGAATAGATGCATCTATGGTTCGCGCCATTCGACCCTCTGGTAGTGCACAATTATTATTATGTTGGATCGGACTGTACGACCTCGGCATAATGTGCGCATGATATTTATGTGGAAATAAACCCATGATTTGCTCTGTTTAAATGCTTTGAAGTGCAAATTATTATGTGACACGACTGAAATTGATATATCGTTTCCTCCTTGATTCTGAGATTGTTATTGTATTCATGCTAATCATGCTTAGTGTAAGACTTATATATTATTGATATTGACCTTAGTAAGTGTCAAGTCGACCCCTCGTCACTACTTCTTCGAGGTTAGATTGGATACTTGCTGGGTACATGTTGTTTATGTACCCATACTATGCATTTGTACTTAACTGTACAAGATCTAAGGTAGGTACATCTAGTTACCCCTCCAACGTGTGTTCCTGATTCCTGATCGAGATCCCACGGTGAGCTGCCCCTTTTGAGTCGTCCTGCAGCATACCAGAGTTCTCTTCTTTTGATGTTAATTATGTACTATCTATTCTGTTTCAGGTAGTAGGATAGTGGTATTTTGTATATTTTACTAGTTGCGCTAGTACTTGTGACACTAGTTCCTGGTACACACTGTAGACTATCATTTTTGAGTTGCACTTTTATTGTTATGAAATTGTTGATCATCAATTAGTTAAAATATAAGTTAAGTGAATGTTGGAAATGTTTAAATAAAATAATTGAGAACTCACTAGTTGTTAAGATTCGCTTGCCTAACCACGGTGTTGGGCGCCATCATGACCTGAATTGGAATTTGGGTCGTGACAATATGATATCAGAGCACTAGGTTCACGTAGGTCTCACAAGTCATAGACAAACCTAATAGAGTCTTGCGGATCGGTACAGAGACGTCTGTATCTATATTTGAGAGGCTATAGGGTGTTAGGAAAACTACTCTTTATTCATCTCCTATCGTGCAGTTGCAGGTATACTAAATTTCCTTCTTCTATTCTCTCACAGATGGTGAGGACGTGCACGGCAGATGTCCCAGACCCGGGAGGAGCTGCTCCCCTCATTGCTAGAGGCTGAGTCAGAGGCCGGGGAGGGCACCAACCCGAAGTAGGGGACGAGGGCGTCCTAGAGCTACCCCAGCTACACCACCGGTGATTCCTACGGGGAATCCTATCATTGAAGAGCAGGGAGAGGTTCCCGCAGCTGAGCCTACTCTGGTGGACTTCATGACAGCACCGGATTTCCAGGAGGTCATGGGCCGTATGTTGCGGTTCATGGACACCATGACTCAAGCTGGTTTATTTCCAGCAAACCCAGCCATATCTCAGATGGGAGGGGGAACACAAACCCCTACCGCCCAGGCTCCTGGTCATACAACTGCAGTGTATCAGACTCCGGATGCACTACCAGTGGATGGGGCTCAGCCAGTTACTGCAGTGGTACCCGAGCCTAGACCGGCTGCAGAAGGAGATCCGCAGAAGTTACTGGATAGATAGACTAGGCTACACCCTCCCATCTTCGGAGGTGAGCATCATGAGGGTTCCCAGGATTTCATTGATAGGTACAGGGATAAAGTGCACAACATGAGGATATTGGAGTCTCATGGGATTGACTTTACTACTTTTTAGTTGGAGGGCAGGGCCCGTAGATGGTGGCAGTCTTATGTTCTTGGCAAGCTAGCCGGTTTCCCTCTCATCACTTGGGGTAAGTTCACATAGCTATTCCTGGGCAAGTATATTTCAGAGGGAAGAATTGTGGTATTAGTTTGAGCAGCTAGAGTAGGGTCAGATGTCGGTGACCGACTATGAGGCGAGGTTTTTTGATTATCTTGCCATGCACTTATGATACTTCCTACTGACGTAGAGAGGGTGTGGAGGTTCGTTGCAGGGTTGCATTCTGGCATTATGGCCAATATGGCCCGAGAGGTGGAGATGGAGACTCCTTATCAGCTAGTGGTGGAGATTGCTTGGAGGATTGAGGGCTACCGTCTGATAGGTAGAGAGCAGATGCACCATGACAAGAGGGCTCGATTCTCTGGAGAGTTCAGAGGTGCCCCGGCTAGGGGCAGAGGTTAGTTTGGGAGGGGTCAGCCTAGCAGGCCCCCATATTCAGCACCACCACCTCCTCAAGGTGCTCCAGTGCGCCCCTATTTCAGCGTCATACCAGAGAGTTCTTACCGCCCGCTAGCTATTCAGGGTTCCTCCAGTAGGTATTCAGGTCCCCAGGGTTCTTTTAGTTCCTATTTCAGTGTTATGCCAGAGAGTTCATACCATTCACCGACTATTCAGGCTTCTTCCAGTGGGTCTACAGGTCATCAGGGTCAGACATTAGGGCAGCAGGTCTCCGCACCGCGGGGTTATTTTGAGTGCGGGGACCTTGGTCATATGAGGAGATACTAGCCTAGGCTTCGAGGCAAGGCAGTACAGCAGAGTTAACAACCCATGATTACTTCACCGGTTGCCCAGCCGCCCAAAGGCGGGGGACAGACTGGTAGGGGCCGTCCTAGAGGTGGAGGCCAGGCAGGGAGAGGTCAGTCAGTTATTTGGAGGCCAGCCAGCTGACACTCCAACCAGATTCTATGCTTTTCCAGCCAGACCAGATGCATTGGTCTCAGATGCTGTTATCACAGGTATTATTTTCGTTTACAGTAGGGATGCTTCAATGATATTCGATCCAGGGTCTACCTATTCATATGTGTCATCTTTGTTTGCACATTTCCTGGATATTCCTCGTAATTCCTTGGGTACTCCCATTCATGTGTATACTCTTGTGGGCGATTTTGTGGTTGTGGATCAGATCTATCGGTTCTATGTGGTCACATTCTGTGGTTTCGAGACCAGAGCAGATCTCCTGTTGCTTGATATGACCGACTTTGAGGTCATCCTGGGCATGGATTGGTTATCTCCATACCACATCGTCCTAGATTGCCATGCCAAGACTGTTATCTTTGCGATGCTAGAGTTGCCAAGGTTGGAGTAGAAGGGTTCCTAAGTTAGTACATCTAGTCGGGTGATCTCTTTTCTGAAGGCTCGACATATGGTCGAGAAGGGTTGTTTGCCGTATCTAGCTTATGTTCAGGACACCACCGTAGTCTCCGACGATTGATTCCGTTCCAGTAGTCCGGGAGTTCGCCGATGTGTTTCCTTGTGAATTTCTTGGCATGCCACCGAATCATGATATTGATTTATGCATTGATTTGGCTCTAGGTACCCAGCCTATATCTATTCCACCGTACCGTATGGCTCCAAAATAATTGAAGGAGTTGAAGGAGCAGCTAGAGGAGTTGTTAGCAAAGGGGTTTGTTAGACAGAGTGTGTCACCATGGGGTGCACCAATTTTGTTTGTGAAGGAGAAAGATGGGACCATGCGGATGTGCATTAATTACCGTCAGTTGAAAAAGGCTACCATCAAAAACAAGTACCCGTTGTCGCGTATTGATGATTTGTTAGACCAGCTATATGGTGTTAGGGTGTTCTCTAAGATTGACCTAAGATTAGGGTATTGGTAGTTGAAGATTCAGGACTCAGATGTTCCGAAGACTGTTTTCCGTACTAGATATGGCCATTATGAGTTTTTGGTGATGTTCTTTGGCTTGACTAATGCCCCAACGACGTTTATGGACTTGATGAATAGGGTGTTCAGGCCTTATATTGATTCCTTTGTTATTGTCTTCATTGACGACATCTTGATATACTCACGTAACCTGGGGGAGCACGAGTAACATTTGAGAGTAGTGCTTAAGACCTTGTGAGAGCAGAAGCTATATGCTAAGTTCTCAAAGTGTGAGTTTTGGCTAGAGTCAGTGGAATTCTTGGGGCATATTGTGTTAGGAGAGGGTATTAAGGTAGATCCGAAGAAGATTGAGGCAGTTTAGAGTTGGCCACGTCCTACTTTAGTGATCGAGATCAGGAGTTTTCTGGGATTAGCAGGTTATTACCTCTAATTTGTGCAGGGCTTTTCATCTATTGCATCACCTATGACTAGATTGACCAAGAAGGGTATTCCCTTCCATTGGACCGATGATTGTGAGACAAGCTTTCAGAAGCTCAAGACAGCTTTGACTGCAGCACCAGTTCTTGTGTTGCCTTCTGGTTCAGTGATGTATACGGTATATTACAATGCTTCATGCGTCGGCTTGGGATGTGTGTTGATGTAGGATGGGCAAGTTATTGCATATGCTTCATGTCAGCTAAAGATTCATGAGAAGAATTACCCTGTGCACGACCTGGAGTTAGCAGCGATTGTTCATGCTCTTAAGATATGGAGACATTAACTGTATGGGGTGTCATGTGAGGTTTACACGGATCATCGCAGCTTGCAGCATTTGTTCAAATAGAGGGATCTCAATTTGATACAGTGTAGATGGTTGGAGTTACTAAAGGATTATGACATCACCATTCTTTATCATCCGGGCAAGGCAAATGTGGTCGCGGATGCCTTGAGTAGGAAAGCAGAGAGTATAGGTAGCTTGGCATTCATTCAAGTGGAGGAGAGGCCACTAGCTTTGGACATTCAGTCCTTAGCTAACAGACTTGTGAGGTTGGATATTTCAGAGCCCAGCCACGTTCTTGCATGTGTTGTTGCTCAGTCTTCACTTTTGGGGCAGATCAAGGCTCGGCATTTTGATGATCCTCATTTGGCAGTTCTTAGAGAGACGGTGCTACAAGGTAGTGCCAATGAGGTTTCTATTGGCGAGGATGGTGTTCTGTGACTCCAGGGTAGTCTTTATGTTCCTAGTGTTGATAGCTTGAGGGAGAGGATTCTAGAGGAGGCACATAGTTCATGGTATTCCATTCATCCAGGTGCTACGAAGATGTATCGTGACCTGAGACAACATTATTGGTGGCAGCAGATAAAGAAAGACATAGTTGAGTATATGGCTAGATGTTTGAATTGCCAGCAGGTTAAGTATGAGCAACAAAGGCCAAATGGCCTACTTCAGCAGATGACTATACCTGAGTGGAAGTGGGAGTGCATTACTATGGACTTTGTAGTCGGGTTTCCGTGGACATTGTAGAAGTTTGATGCAGTTTGGGTCATTGTCGACAGGTTGACCAAGTCGGCACACTTCATTCCGGTAGTGACTACTTGTACTTCAGAGTGGTTGGCTCATATCTACATTTGGGAGATAGTTCGATTGCACGGTGTGACTGTTTCCATCATATCAGATAGAGGCCCTCAGTTCACTTCACATTTCTGGAGAGTTGTTCAGAGTGAGTTGGGGACCCGTGTGGAGCTCAGCACAACATTCCATCCTCAGACCGACAGGCAGCCAGAGCGGACAGTTCAAATTTTGGAGGACATGCTTAGAGCAAGTGTGATCGACTTTGGAGGATATTGGGATCAGTTCTTGCCTTTGGCCAAGTTCGCTTACAACAACAGTTATCAGTCTAGCATCGAGATGACTCCATTTAAGGCTTTATACATCCAGCGATATCGTTCTCCTATCGGGTGGTTTAAGCCTGGTGAGGTTAAGTTGTATGGTACATATTTTGTGAAAGATGCCTTAGAAAAGGTAAAGTTGATTCAGGAAAGGCTCCGCACATCACAGTCCAGACAGAAGAGTTACGCAGATTAGAAGGCGTGCGATGTATCAGTCATGGTCGGCGAGAAGGTCCTCTTGAAAGTCTCGCTGATGAAGGGAATTATGAGATTCGGGAAAAAGGGAGAGTTGAGCACAAGGTTTATTGGTCCATTCGAGGTGTTGAGGCGAGTTGGGGAGGTTGCTTATGAGCTGGCTTTACCTCCCAGCTTATCGGGAGTTCATCCAGTTTTTCATGTATCTATGCTTTGGAGGTATCACGCTGACTTGTCCCATGTGTTAGACTTCAGTACTATTCAGCCAGATGAGAGTTTAGGTTATGAGGAGGAGCCAATTGCCGTTATTGATAGACATGATCGCCAATTGAGATCCAAGAGGATTTATGCGGTAAAGGTCCAGTGGAGGGGCTAACTAGTCGAGGAGGCGACTGGGAGTCTGAGGAGGACATGCGGAGCAGATATCCACGCTTATTCGACACTTCAAGTATGAATCTAAACCCGTTCGAGGAAGAACGTTTGTTTAAGAGGTGGAGAATGTAATGACCCGACTGGTCGTTTTGCTTTCTAGAACCCCATTCCCCTAAATAAGACTTCCTGTACTTTCTTTTACTGATTTATGACTTGCGGGGATGGTTGGTTGATAACTAGGGATTCTAGCCTATTTTATGCTCCTTTTTGCTTGAGTTTTGGATTAAAAGTGTGTAAAAGTATTCCTGAATGCTAACTTAATGTGCTTGTTTGCAGTATTTGGTCAAAAAGAGACAAGAAAGTCAAAACCATCTCACAAAGAAGTGAAACCTGCACAAGTTCAAAACCTGAGTCAAAGGAGCGCTGACAGTGAAGAATCAAGCGCGGACGCGAAGGGTCCACCGCTTCTGGGTGGGAGATGAAAAATTTGTCTTTCATGTGTGCAAATCAATGAGACAGTCAAATAGTACTAAAGTATGCTCCTTTATGGATTTTTCACGAAGGTGATAGTTGATGATACTAGTGCCATGGTCAATATGGAGGATCCTTTAGAAACGATATTGTTGAACCTTGATGTCAATGAGGATGAAGGTCGGGTGGAGTGTGTCAATGCTTTGCACGGAATGGATTCTTATTCTTATGAGCCCCACAAGCTTTCTTTGGATCTTGAGAACAAAAAGACTCCCTCAACAAAACCCTCAATTGAGGAACCTCCCATTTTGGAATTGAAGCCTTTGCCTTCACACCTCAGGTATGAATTCTTAGGCCCTAGTTCAACTTTACCTGTTATTCTTTCTTTTTGTCTTACTAACGTGTAGGTAGATTCCACACTGGAGGTGCTCCAAAGAAGGAAGAAGGCAATTGGATGGACTCTAGCTGATATTCGGGGAATAAGCTCCACCTTTTGTATGCGCAAGATTATACTTGAAGATGATGCCAAGCCCTCCGTGGAACATCAAAGGAGGTTGAATGAGGCTATGCAAGAGGTTGACAAAAAGGAGGTGATCAAGTGGCTAGATGCAGGGGTTGTGTACCCCATCTCGGATAGTTCTTGGACTTCGCCGGTGCAATGTATGCCGAAGAAGGGTGGTATGACTGTAGTTACCAATGAGCAAAATGAGTTGATTCCCACCAGGACTGTCACTGGATGAAGGGTTTGCTTGGACTATTGGAAGCTGAATAAAGTGACTCGCAAGGATCATTTTCCATTGCCATTTCTTGACTAGATACTGGATAGACTTGCTGGGCGTGCCTTCTATTGCTTTTTGAATGGGTACTCAGGTAACAACAAGATTTTGATTGCCCCGGAAGATCAGGAGAAAACCACATTCACATGTCTGTATGGCACCTTTGCATTTTTTAGGATTCCATTTGGTTTGTGTAATGCACCGGCTATCTTTCAGCGGTGTATGATGGCTATATTTACCGACATGGTGGAGGACTTCTTGGAAGTGTTCATGGATGATTTCAGTGTTGTGGGTGACTCGTTTGATGAGTGTTTAAAGAATCTTTACAAAGTGTTGGTCCGATGTGAGGAGACAAATCTAGTACTTAGCTGGGAGAAATGCCACTTTATGGTCGAAGAGGGCATTGTCCTCGGCCATAAGATTTCAAAAAATGGTATTGAGGTGGACAAGGCGAAAATTGAAGTGATTTCAAAGCTTCCTCCTCCTACTTCAGTCAAGGAGGTTAGAAGTTTTTTTGGGCATGCGGGGTTCTATCAAAGATTTATCAAAGACTTTTCTAAGGTAGTGAATCCTTTGTGCAAATTATTAGAAAAGGATGCAAAGTTCATGTTTAATGATGAATGCATGAAGGCTTTTGAACTTCTCAAGTACAAATTGACAACCACTCCTATTATTACCACTCCCAATTGGGGCTTATCTTTTGAGCTCATGTGTGATGCAAGTGACATTGCGATAGGAGCAGTGTTGGGTCAAAGGGTCAACAAGATGTTTCACCCAGTGTATTATACAAGCAAGACAATGAATGATGCTCAAGTGAATTACACGGTGATGGAAAAAGAGTTGCTAGCAATTGTGTTTGCAATGGAGAAATTTAGGCCTTATCTCATGGGTGCTAAGGTGATAGTTCATACTGACCATGCAACACTCTGCTACTTGATGACAAAGAAGGATTCCAAGGCTAGGTTGATGAGATGGGTTCTATTGTTTCAAGAGTTTAACCTTGAGATTGTTGATTAGAAAGGGGGTGAAAACTAAGTGGTGGACCACTTGTTCCGTTTGGAGGAGGAGGGGAGGCCGTGTGATGGCCTCAAAATTAATGATTCATTCCCTGATAAGCAACTCATGTCTGTATCTGTGAATAGCATGCCTTGGTTTGCGGATGTTGCCAGCTTTCTTGTAACCGATATTGTTCTGTGTGAGCTCTTTTCTAACCAAAGGAAGAAGCTCAAACGGGATAGCTTGGACTACTACTGGGATGAGCCTTATTTGTTCAAAATTTGTAATGATGGTGTGTTCCAAATATGTGTTCCGGAAGAGGAGCAAATGAGTATTCTTGATGCTTGTCATTCCTCTCCCTATGATGATCACCATGGAGGGGCAATGATAGCTTTAAAGGTGCTTAGCTGTGGATTTTATTGGCCTACATTGTTTAAGGATACGGGTGAGCTTGTGAAGAGATGTGATGGATGCTAGAGAGCCGGCGGAATTTCAAAGAAGGATAAAATGCCTCTCACCACTATTCTTGAGGTTGACATATTTGATGTGTGGGGCATTGACTTCATGGGACCTTTTGTAAGTTCATGTGGCAACACATACATTTTGGTGTCCGTTGATTATGTTTCCAAGTGGGTTGAGGCCGTGGCTTTACCCAACAACGAGGCCCGGAGTGTGGTGGCTTTTCTCAAGAAAAATATCTTTACTTAGTTTGGCACTCCTAGAGCAATCATCAATGATGGGGGTTCTTATTTCTGCAATAAGGCATTTGATACTTTGCTTGCAAGATATGGTGTCAATCACAAGGTTTCAACTCCTTACCATCCTCAGGCTAGTGGGCAAGTTGAGGTCTCCAACAGGGAAATTAAGAGCATATTGTCAAAGACTGTCAATGCAAATAGGACAGACTGGTCAAAGAAACTAGATGATGCTTTATGGGCTTACAGGACTGTGTACAAGACTCCGAGTGGTATGTCTCCATACTGGTTGGTGTTTGGGAAAACTTACCATCTACTGGTTGAGTTAGAGCACAAGGCCATGTGGGCTTTGAGAAAGTTAAATCTTGAATGGGATGTTACAGCAAATCTTCGGGTGGAGCAACTCAATGAGCTTGATGAGTTCCGGTTTCATGCCTATTCCAGCTCGACCTTGTACAAGTACAAGATGAAGTACTTACATGACAAGTATGCCCGAAGCAAGGAATTCAAAGAAGGTGACTTGGTTATCTTATTCAACTCCCCGTTACGAATGTTTCCGGGAAAGCTCAAGACAAAATGGAGTGGACCTTTTGAGGTAGTGCTTGTGACTCAGTTTGGTGCTCTTGATTTGAAAAAAAAAATGGTGAAATTTTCAAAGTTAATGGGCACAGAGTGAAGCATTATCTTGGAAAGTTTGATGAAAGCCACATTATGGCAATGATCCATCTTAAATGATTGATGGTAACCTGCGTCATGCCGCAACGTTAAATCAGGCGCTTCTTGGGAGGCAACCGATGTATTTTTCTTCTTAGTGTAGGCTTTGTATTGAACTAACTAGTTGTGAGATGTGTGTAGGAATGTTTGATGCAATACAAGACTAAGCTGGAAAAATGTTGCAATACTCTGAAGTTGGACCGTTGACAACGCTCCTTTTTACGCTGTCATCGGTGGCCTTATCGCGGAGGCAAGATTTGATGGCGGTCCGTGGTGATAAAAAGTCCAAAATAGGGCTTCTCTGAAGTTCCAACTGCGTCCGCGGTGCATTCTTCATGGTCAGTGGTGCCTTTCCGCTGCCGCATTGCATTTTTCGCTCTTAGCGGTAGTCTTAGTAAAGCAGGTCCTCAGTTCTTCACAAGCGCAGACTGCGGTGATTTTTCGCGGCCATGCCAGGTGAGTTGTGTGGGCCCCCAGAGTGTTTTCTACAAATAGGACCTTTTACCCTTTTCGCTCATTTGATTCTCACACTAAAATTTTCACTGTTCATCCATGCCCTAATCTGCACAAACACAATCAAGTTCATTTTTCACCACTCATCTCACATCTGGTAATTTCACTCATTCATTAGTCTTTAATTTTATACTTTATTTTCTTTTAATTGATAGATATTATTACTTCTTCTTCTTCTTCTTCTTTTAATTTTGACCTAGGGTTGTTTAGTATTAATTGTGAGCACGTGATTTTTGCCCTGCATAAAATACTCCCATAAATTCAAAACAAAGTAATTTCGTTTCATTATTTGCAATTTTGTGGATTTTGTGGCATGTGCTGTTAATTATTTGCATTTTTTTTTTGTGCATTTCGTTTGTTAACTAATGGAAAATATAAAATATGCCGCATTTGCATTTAGGATTTAATTTTTTGCATGTTTGAAATAATTAGTAATTTAGTGTTTTATAAAACTGGAAAAATCACAAAAAATAGTTCATTTTTGCATTTTAATTTCTCAAATTTTGGTAGCTTTATTTAATTTGGTATTTAATTAGTATGGTAATTATTTTTAGAGGTTAATTAATTTAATTGATAGGATAATATTAGTTTTAATAATTAATTTAGGGTTTATTTCTAATTTTGAAAAGAAAAGAAATTTGGAAATTGAAAAAAGAAGAAAAGATTCAAAAAAACAAAGGGAAATTCGGATTGGGGCCATTTATTTAAAAACCCCTTCAGACCAATTGCCCCCCCTCGTACCCGCCCAACGTAGCCCAATACCCGCATGACCCGGTCCGGATCCCCCCTCAAACGAAAAGACGTCGTTTTGATCAGCGTCAATCTGAGCCATTGATCCCCACTTGATCGAGCGGCTCGGAACTAAAGCTTGGGGAGTATTTATATGTCCAAATCTGCCCCCCTCAAAACCCCTCTGCTCAGCACCCCACCAAGACATCAAGACACCCAGACCTAACCCTAACGGAGCCGCCTCAAAACTCCACCACCTCCCCCGGCAGCGCCACCGTGAACCACCACCAAACTTACACCAAACACCCCCCTCCTTCTCCTCTCTCCAAATCTACACGTCCCCGCTCTCGAATCAACCCAGAATGGCTCGAGTCTGGCTTTGAAAGAAAACCCTACCTGAGCCGCCCCCCAAATCCCCGACCTCTGGTGGCAGTACCTACCCCGATCCTACCCAAAAGCACACCCTATAACCACCCCACTCCCCTTTTTCTAAATCCCGGACTGATTTCCTTCGAATCTGCCCAGAACTTCTCGAATATTGGGGTGTGCTGAAGGTTTCAAACCGCAACAGACTTTATTCGTGTATTTTCATATGAAAATACACGATTAAGGGCTATTTCGGTCAGAAATTTGGAAAGACCTGCAAAGTTTGTGGAATCGGCTTTCTGGTTGATGTTCATGTATCTTCTTTGTCCGTTTTGTTTAGTTGTTTATCTTTTTTTCTTTGTTTATGCTTCATCTCCGCTTCTGGGTTTTGTCATACATGCATGATTAGTTCAGGGTCCTTTCTTAATTAGTCTAGCAGTTCAGTTGATTCCCTCTATTTTGTGTCAGATAGTAGTAATTTAGTTAGGGTCTTAGTTTTAAGAAATTGGGATTTGGCCTGTTGTTGTTTTGTCCCGCAAATGTAGCTCATTTAATTTGGTCTATATCCTTGGGTCAATTTGACCCGTTTGGATTTCTGAAGTAAATATCAGAGGTCTGAGGGGTAATTTGGGGTAGCCGGTTGAGGGAATCTTTGCATAACAGAACATGAAACTTCTAGGAAGCTGGGGGAAGGGGTATTCTGTAAATCTGATATGTGAACTGAGGTTATTTGAGCAAAATAAAAAATTGAATAAGGGCCTAAGCTAAAATTAGAATCAAAAAGGGTTTCATTTGTAAAAATCTGATTCTAGAATAGGCTTGCCCTAATGCCTTGCCTATAAAGACATCTCTATCTTGCCTTTCAAGGCAAGGATGAAAAGAGCTGAAAAATACAGAGAAAAACTAAAAACAACTGGGATTTTCTTGAAAAATTCTGAATTCCTTACATGGTCGGTTGTAAAAAGTTGTTCAAACTTTGCTGATTTTGAATTTTTTGATTGCATTCGGTGAATAAAACTCTTGGAAACAATAGTTTCTCATTTTGGGATTTGAAATGAATTGAAAGTGTGTTGTGAAAAGTTTTGGTTCAAACTTTGTTGAGGGTTATTGTTCCATTGGATTTTGAGCTGATTTCATTGCTCTGATTACTAAATCTGGGTTAACTGCTACTGCCTATTGTTGAGCTTCTCACTTATGCTGACATTTTGCTTTCCAGGTACATGTCTATGAACTTTATTTAATGTAAGGTTGGATTTGAAGAAATGAAATGGACATGGAACCTTGGAGCAGTGCATTGAATTTGCTCATTCCTATAGCTTAGTCGTATTTTTGTCTTGTTCGTAAAAAGTCACTCAAGTCTTTGGGAAACTATCAGAATGTGTAGAGTAGTCTGATCTTCCCTTTATCATGTTCACTCTTAATTGTTTAGCTGTAAACATGCCATGTAGCACTGGTTGGATCATGGACTTTGGCCTTTGAATAAGTTCGAACTCATGTTAGTAGGACCTTAAGTTTTGTAATTGCTAATTTCACGCTAGTTTGTTATGGATTTTGGTTAGTTTTTGGCTGTGCGTTACTTAGATTCTTTGGTGTAGACGTGCGTTTGAGTTCACTGTGAAATGAGCAATTGTTAGTTTGGTTTTACTTCAGCAAGATTGGTTTGATTTGTTTTTTTTTGTAATCTTCATGCCTTTATTTTAAGTTAATCTGGAGGCTTGGAAATAAGCTGTATACTGTTAGTTATTTAAATCAGACCTTCAAACTATCATTGCTAAACTGCATATAATCACCTATTAAGTAATCGAAGTCTGATTTTAAAGGTCGATTGAATAAGTAGGGGTGTCCCGTTGTTAGCCATTTGGACTCATGTTGTACCTAGTGACATTTTTCAGACGTTGCTGGTGTGCCTCAGGGATTCGACCTGGAATCCCCCTTTCTGTTGACGCCCAGTCTCCCCAAGGACTTGGGCTCACGCTTGGGCCCAAATTGTGTGGCCCTTTATTCATTAAGCCATCAGCTCATTTGGAGTTGGGTTAAACCCATTTGCTTAAATAACCAACCTTTGACTACACTTGGCATTTTGATTAATTAAGCTCTTATCAATAATTGGGGCGAGACATCTCTTATAACACAAGTAGTATACGACCCTCATGGATTAGTCTAAAAACTGTTTGGCTAGAATAATTTGAAGTGTGCCATGCCGTACAAAAATGACAATCGCATGGCCCTCATTTAATTGATTTTGATTTAATCCTTAAGAGTTCGAGGCGCGCCATTTAGTGAAATTTTCATGGCCCTCGCAAAGCTGAAACGCGTAGTTGCTTTAGGCGCGTATTTTAATAATATTATCTTCCTAAATTCGGGTGCGCATTTCATGCGACCCAAATCCAAATCCTAAAATGTTGAATAAAATATGTTTCGGATTGCGGGTGCATTTCATGTGGTGCGATCCAAAAGCATATTTTAAACGACGATCAATCTTCTTCAAAAATCAATTAAAAGTGGTTAAAGGTTGGAAATGCACATGGGTTTAAAAGTGTTTTAAAATCAGATAATAGGCCATTTATAACAGTTGAGCGACCATGCTAGAACCATGGAACTCGGGAATGCCTAACACCTTCTCCCGGGTTAACAGAATTCCTTACTCGAATTTCTGGTTCGCGGACTGTTAAACAGAGTCAATATTTTCCTCGATTCGGAATTGGAACCGGTGACTTGGGAGACCATAAATCTCTCAAGTGGCGACTCTGAATCTTTTAAAATAAATCCCGTTTCGATTGTCCTTTAATTGGAAAAACTCCCTTTTATACATCCTTTTCCGGGGGTGTAGGTGAAAAAAGAGGTGTGACATTAATTAGATTAGGCTTAAAATAGTTAGAATTGGTCAATGATTACCTAGCGGGATTGATAATGCTGATGATACTGCTAAAATGCATGAAATTTTGAAACCCTAAGTTTGCTGAGCCCGATTTTGACTTCTGCAACCGTGGTTGATTTTCCGCGGTCAGCGGTGCTTAAGTTCAGAGGGTGGGTAGTCTGATCCCCACACATCCGCAGTCAGCGATCGATTTTCTGCAGACAGTGGTGCACTTCTGCGACATGCTCAATTTTCCGCGCTCAATAATATAGTTTTATCAGAGGATGGGTAGTTTGACCCCCATACCTCCACGGTCCACGGTGCATTTTCCGCTCTCAATGGTATGCATTCTGCAGCCGTGCTGGTTTTTCCACTATCAGCGGTCTGCATTTGTTTTCAGGCACTATCAATTATACTTCTATTTTTCTTCATTGCTTCTTCTTGCTCTAATACTAACAATCTTCCACTAAGTATGTTTGAAGACAATGGTTAAATCTAGTGGTGGCGGTGAGAAACAAAAAGGGAAAGTAGAGTCCTCCCGGGGTAGGGGACGAGGACAAATTAAGTTAACCCCAGTAGTCCGGCAAGCAATTGGACAGATGAGGAAAAATATCAAAGCTGCAGGCAGAGCTGCATCCCACTCCAAGGGGAGTGAGTATATTCACTCCCGGGAGGCCTCAGAGAGTAGCTCTGTCCCCACACATGTACCAGACTTCCCGGGGAGACTTAGAATGAGAAACAAGCCTACACCCCAGCCTCTTCTACTGCTCGTGTTTCTGTTCAAGTTTCATCGGAGTTGTCTGATGGCTCAGTAGAGAGCAGTGATGGTTTAGCTTCAACCTCACCTACAGCTTCGTCACCTGAACAGGATGTAGATGCTGAGGTACTGGATGACGGGAGAGGGGGTGATACCCAGACTGGTGGTGTAGAAAGGACAAGAAACCTAGAGGTTTGGCAACAAAGGTTTTTCAATGAGCTGGCATACCATAAATTCAGAGAGTGGTGGCCTCAAAAGTCCCTAATTCATGAGCGTCAGTTTATAGAGCGGGATCTTCTGCCCCACAAACCCAATGTGAAGCAACATTTCAGTAAAAGAGTGGGATGGGAATACTTCACTAGCACGGTGTCGGATGCTAATGAGCACCTAGTCAAGGAGTTTTACGCGAATGCCTCCCACATCAAAAGGGGCACAAAAGTGACTAAGGTGCGGAACCTGAAGGTCAAGTTTGATGGAAAAACTATCAATTATTACTTGGGATTCAATGATGAAGATGATACACTGTACTTAGAGAAGGTGGCTATGGATGAGGCAGCTCGCCCATGGTTGGCATCACTTCTGACTCTCCCAGATACTACTCCAGCATGGTTGACAATAATGGTTCCTATCTTGAGGAACACCCTAAACTTTGAGGAAAATGGTTAGGAGACCTTTATGTGCAGCAGACTAGACCCCACTACTCACGACAGTGACATGACGGTTTCTCAGGCGATTGTAGTGGCGGCTATTATGGCGAGGTTCTCGGTCAATGTCAGAAATATCATGTCTAGGTGATCACTAGAGTGGTTAGCGAGGGTGATAGATCTTACCCCTTCCCGAACTTCCTCACCATGTACTTTGAGGATCAAGAGGTGGAGAAAAGAGATTTTGACATCATGGTAAAGCCCAAGAGGCCCTTCTCCTGGTACAGCCTTCAGGGTCCAAGCAACCCCAAATCCAAGGGATCCAAGGGTAAAGCTACTACTTCTACTGGCCAGTTTGACGAGCCAATAGTGGTAGTCACTACTTCACAACCTCCCACTACCATACCGGTCTTGCCTCCAGACCATCTGCTTCCATGCCATCCTCAGTGCCCTCCTCCTCAACATATCCATTGACTGCTCACAGGTTGAACCAAACACTCTCCAGCATCAACAACTGGATGCAGGCCATAACTTCTAAGTTGTCTGTGCTATCTAGTTCAGTAGCAGCCTAGTCAGTGCGCGCACAGTCCCAGGTACCAGTTTCAGTGGAGAAGTCTCTCAAGGAGCTTCTAGACAACTAGAAGAAGCTCTTGGAGAACCAAAATATTATCATGGATTCTCTTACAGATCAAGGAAAAACACTTAAGGAGCTGAGCAAGCAGACAGAGAAGCTGAAAAAGACTCGGGCCTCGAAGGAGTCGGTGAAGCAATTGAGGGGAGAGGTGGAGAAGATGAAGGCATTTGATCACCTACCATTAGAGCTACTATTACAGGACCATCTTCCAGCAGCTCAGACAAAGCAGGTTCAGGAGCAGGTTCAGGCGCATGAGACTGAGAGAGAGCCCAAGAGGAGGAGAGTGGTGCCCCGGGTCGATGATGTAGAGATTCAGCTAGAGGACCCTGAGGGAGGTGCTCAGGCCAGCCACAGAAGATCCAGGCACCCAGCCACAGGACCCAATGCAGACAGAGGACCCATAGGGAGTTTTCTTTACTCTCTACCCTTCTTTTTAATCTTATGTTTGGTTATTTAGCTTTGAGAACAATGCTAGCTTTCATTTGAGAGGGTGTTCCTATTTTGATTTGACGATTTGATAATTGGGTTGTAATGATGATACTATTTTTTTCTTTATGCTTATTTTTTACTTTTGGTATATATAATCTTATGTATATTTGTCTACATCCCCTATTGTACATATTTAGTTTACTTTCCGCATTTTGCTTCATAATTTCTTCTGCAATTTTCCTTAATAGTATAGCTTCTTATTTCATTCAGTAACTTCTTTTTCGGTTTGTAGCTTCTTATTTTACAAGTTTTTGTGTGCAATAAGCCTTTGGTTTTCTTAATGCCACGGTTCTTTCCAAAGGTAGAGTTTGTGTGAACCGGGTGGCTCTTCCCGATGATGGATGACATGACAACCTTCTTAAGGGTTTGAGTCCATTTTCTTTTTGTTTTTGAGTAGATAATAGCTAGTGAGAAATAGTGCCTCAGGCAAAGCTTCAATTGGGCCTAACACATTTACCTTTGACCTTATGGTTAAAAACAAATTGGTGTGTATAGGATGGTGATAGTTGTGACGTTGAGACTCTTGTGTTGACTAAACAATCATCGAATGGTTTCTCGGAACCATTTGTGTTGCTCAAATCATAACTAAGGTTGTTGTGGGACCTCGACTCTGTCTCTTTAGCAATCCTATAGCTTGTGTAGTGAGGTATTGATTTGCAAGTCCAAGTCTCGTGCCAATAAGTCTAGAACTTGCCCTGAATGTTTGTCTAGGTGAAATCCTAAGTGTAGCTCGACTTGAGAAGTGATTATAGGCTCTCCTTGGTCCAAATTGAAGCTTGAAAATATCCACAGCATACCAAGAATGATATCCCTAGTCAACATCGTTGAGCCATAGCCCTTATTCTTTCAATAACCATGATACAAGCCTTTATCAATTCTAAAATGATCCTCTTTTGGCACCCGATCTTTCCTTAGCACAAGGCAAAAGTATAAGTTTGGGGGGAGAGATGAGGAATGCAAAAGTGATAAAAGGTACAAAATGAAGAAAAGGAAAGGCAAAAAAAAAGTCCAAAAAGCCAAAAAGTCAAAAAGAAAGTGAACAATGCGGAAGAAATGAAGGGATTCAAAAACAACAAAAGATGAAAGGCTTGGAAAGAATAAAAAGTAGAAAATGGATTGAAATGAAAAAGAAAGAGTGACAGTGTGTCTCTCTAGCCCCTAAGGAAGAAGTAAATGACTCAAAGAGTCAAGAAAATGTGAGCCAAAATGAGAAAATGAAGTGCTTAAGGAAAGATGAAACCTTCATGGACCAATATACTACCTTGAACCAAAAGCGTTCATTACATTCCCGTAAAAGTCCTATATTTGAGTTGAGTGATCTTACATTAGTGGTGACTCACATAAGGGGCAAGCTTATGGTACTTAGAGTCGGACTTGTGACTTTCCTTTGAGAGAGATGAGTGTGTTTTTCACAACCCTCGTTCTGAGTGCTACAATCTAAAAGTGAGGTTTGCTTATAGAGAGTTGAGGAGTATGAGTTTGGGTTCCACAATGACCAATGTGATAGAAAGAGTTTTCTTGATGAGTTAAGTTAACTCTTGATGCTTTTGTGTCGCACTATAGCCGTGGTGCTAAAAGGTTGAATGTTGTTAATGATGCATTTGAGTTGAGGGTAATTGTTAGTCCCAATTGATTCTTGATGAGGTTACTTTAGGACAACTGAAATTTTCCTTTCTTTTATCTTGTGGAGATGGTAATTACTTTGTTTCTTGAGGACAAGCAAAAACTTAAGTTTGGGGGAGTTAATAACTAGGGATTCTAGTCTATTTTATGCTCCTTTTTGCTTGAGTTTTGGATTAAAAGTGTGTACAAGTATTTTCGAATGCTAACTTAATGTGCTTGTTTGCAATGTTTGGTCAAAAATAGACAAGAAAGTCAAAACTAGCTCACAAAGGAGTGAAACCTGCACAAGTTCAAAAACTGAGTCAAAAGAGCATGACAGCAAAGAATCAAGCGCGGACGCGGAGGGTCCACCACTGAGGTGGTCTTGTTTACGCTCTCAGCGGTGGCAAAGTTCAGAGAGTTGTATTTTGGGCCTAACAAGTCACAACTGCCTGCGGTGAAATTGTGCGACAGCGGTCATTTTATCGTCCTCAGCAGAAGTCAAAGTTTAGAGAGCTACAAGTAGAGCTAAAAGTTGAAGACCGCGGTCCACGGTGGCTTTTCCATGACCGCGTAGTCCTAGCGCTACATCGGTCCATTTTCCACTATCAGCGGAACCTCCGTAAGGGCAATTTTATCCAGGAAAATTTAGTTGTGTATAAATAGTTCTTTTTTAGATTTTTAGGTCATCTATTATTTAAAGAGCGCGCGAACCACCGTTTTTAGCCTTTTTGAGTAATTTTAGAGCTTTGTTAACCATTAATCTTAGATTCTTCTCTTGTAATTACTTTTTATGGGTTATATTTCATCTAAATCTTTAGTTTCTCCTTTGATTATGAGTAGTTAAACCCATTATCTAGGGTTGTGGCTCAAAACCTAGTGTGAGTATTTAATGGGTCTTCAATTTTAAGGCCTAATGTTTATGGGTGAATGATATTTGGCCTGATTTATGCTTTAAATGTTGAATTGGTGGTTGAAAACACTGATTTGTGCCTTTTGACTTAGGCTCTTCTCGAGAAAGAGAGACTAAGTCTAAGAAATTCAGGCCAACAAGGAATTGGGGTGTATTCAAGAGATTGATAACCCCAATTAAAATGTTAAACCTAGAGATAATAATGCCCGACTTTAGCCAATTTTGCTAGCATTATTTGAATACCCAATTGGGCTTGAGAAAGCCAATTAGGGAAAAGTCACTCAAACTACCGAGAGGTATAGAGTGAGTAGTTACGTGCAATGGCTATATCATGATCCCAATTATAACAACTTTGCCCTATGTTTTAGATCCCGTTAGATGCCCACCTAAATGCAAGTCACTTCCCCAATGCCTTTAGACCAATTAAGAAAACCTTACAAAACCATCATAATTAGTTTATTTTCCTGCATCATTAGTATTAAAGTAGAATAGCAAACAAACAAAGAATGATTGGAAGTGTAATTAAGAATATCGTACACTGCTAGATCAGATAGGAACCCAACTCCAAACATATCTTAGCTTTTTGTGGATTCGATCCCGACCTTTCGGTAAAAGCTGCATTGACCACTCTTGCCACTCTATAGTGGTGTAGGGTTGGCCCCGATCATTGGCTCAAAATTTGAAAGAGTTTGGGTTGAAATCGAAACACTTGGTTCCTTAAGGTTGGCTTGAAAGGCTAAGTTTGACTTCGGTCAACATTTTGAGTAAACGACCTCGAAATCTAGATTTAAAGGTTCCAGCAAGTTCGTATGATGATTTCGGACTTGAGCGTATGTCCGGATCAGGTTTTGGATGACCCGGAGCGTTTTGGCGCGTAATAGTGAAAGTTGGTTCTTTAAGAATTTTGAAGTTCTTGAAATTTGGTTTGGAGCGAGTTTTTGTGTTATCGAGGTTCAAACGGGATTCCGAGATCGGGAATAGTTCCATATTGTCATTTAAGACTTGCACGCAAAATTTGGAGTCAATACGAGTAGTATAAGTGTGTTTCATCGCATTTGATGTTAATTGAAGAACTTGAAGTTCATAAGTTTGAATCAATTGGTTTTAGGGGGTAATTCTTAGATTTAGTGTTGTTTCGGGCATCCTGATGGTTCGAGCGAGTCCATTTTATTATTTCAAACTTGTCGGTATGTTCGGGAGGGGCCCTAGGGACCCCGAGCGTCAATCGGGCAAGGCTCGAGTTGAGTTAGATAAATTTGGAAAGAGATGAATGCTATAGGTTATTGTCATAACCACACCTGAGGTTGGCCAGCCGCAGGTGCGAGACCGCAGGAGAGGCCAGCCATTCGTAGGTGCAGCCAAGGGGAGGAGCCCAAGAACCACATATGCGGCTCCTCTTCCACAGAAGCGGAACCGTAGGACCGACCCCTAGACCGCCCAGCCAACCTATCCCAACTCCGCAGATGCGGACCTTCCCTCGCAGAAGCGAGACCGCAAGTACGGTCTCCTAACCACAGGTGCGGAAATTGCTGAAGGTTGTGCGTTTATTTAATACGGGAATGTGACATTTTTGACACATTTTCATTCATTGTTTGTGAGATTTGGGAGCTTCCAAAGAGGGATTTCAACCTAGCATTTGTAAGGTAAGTCACTTCTACTTAATGTGAGTTTAATACATAGTTTAAGGGTAGATTACACCTTGTAAATTAGTAAAAAATGTGGGTTTAGAGTAAACTAAGGGTTTTGATAAAAACAAGATTTTACTACGAAATTTGTTATAGAATGAAGTAAAAATCATATATTCTTGATCCTTAGGTTATGGGTAACAACTTCCCTTGAGAATTTTCAGAATCCGGGCGCGTACCCGGAGATGGATTTTAGGAAACTTGTATTTAGGGTTGGAAAATTACTTTAATAGTTAGAATAGGAACTCTTGAACTTGTATTGACTAGTTCTTATCCCGTTTGATTAGTTTTGGATCATTCAGCTCCGAATTGAGAGCTTGAGCGCGTTCTTGATATTGAGAGTAAGCTTTGGAGCAAGGTGAGTCTCCTTTCTAACCCCGTCAGAGGGAAATAAACCCCTAGGTAAATTAAATAAATGTATGTGATTGTCTGTGGGGGCTACATACGCACGTGGTGACAAGAGTCCGTCCGTAGCTACTATTATGCTAATTGTCTGGGTAGTTTAAGAACCGTATCATGCCATACTTGCAAATGCTTATGTTCTTACTTGTTAATGAGATCACTTAGGATATATTAGGGATTGAAATTAAATATAAACGAATGTACGCACTTACTTGAGAACTTGTATGAATTTATTTGACTATAAATGCGCTTTATGTGCCTTCTTGATAATAATTGCTATTTGTGGATCGGGCCGATCGCCTCGGTAGGAATAGATGCATCTAAGGTTCGCACCATTCGACCCTCTAGAAGTGCACAGTTATTATTATATTGGACCGAACCGTACGACCTCGGTATAACATGCGCATGATATTTATGTGGAAATAAACCCATGATTTACTCTGTTTAAATGCTTTGAAGTGAAAATTATTATGTGACATGACTGAAATTGATATATCGTTTCCTCCTTGATTCTGAGATTGTTATTATATTCATGCTAATCATGCTTAGTGTAAGCCTTATATATTATTGATATTGACCTTAGTAAGTGTCAAGTCGACCCCTCATCACTACTTCTTCAAGGTTAGACTGGATACTTGTTAGGTACATGTTGTTTATGTACTCATACTATGTTTTTGTACTTAACTGTACAGGATATGAGGCAGGTGCATCTAGTTATCCCTCCGGCGGGCGTTCTTGATTCCTGATCGAGATCCCACAGTGAGCTGCCCCTTCTGAGTCGTCCCGCAGCATACCGGAGTTCTCTTCTTTTGTTGTTGATTATGTACTTTCTATTCTGTTTCAGGCAGTAGGATAATGGTATTTTTTATATTCTACTAGTTGCCCTAGTACTTGTGACACTAGTTCCTGGCACACACTGTAGACTATCATTTTGGGGTTTGCATTTCTAATGTTATAAAATTGTTGATTATCGATTGGTTTAAATATAAGTTAAGTGAATGTTGGAAACGTTTAAATAAAATAATTGAGAACTCACTAGTTGTTAGGGTTGACTTGCCTAACCACGGTGTTGGGCGCTATCACGACCTGAATTGGAATTCGGGTCTTGACACTTGCCACACCATCAAAAGATGGATCTTTGGCTTTTTCTTGTATAAGTAGAACAAGCAAGCCATGTTAATACTAGACATCAATTTATATCATGTATATACTGCTCTCTCTTTTAGAGAGGGATGATAACTTATTGTGTGCATCTTTGAAATGATAAACTTGTCCTACCTTTATGTTTATAGTATGACTTATGTATCCTTTAGTTTTGTGCACCCAAGATTACAATTGTGTTGGGATCGGGACTAGGACTCGAACTCGAGGTCCTAACATCGATGTAATTTGCCATTCTATAAGATGCCCAGATATGACTAACAACGAAGCAGAGCATGAGGCCGCAATTGCAGGTCTAAAGCTAGCACTCGAGTACGGAGTAAAATGAGTCATCCTACGGTGCGAATCTCAGCTCTTTGTCAATTAAGTCACAGGGACTTTCCAAATCAAGGAACAAAGACTGCAAAAATACCATGTCGGGATCTGCAAGCTGTTACCCGAGTTTGATGAATCCTAGCTTGACCAAATCCCTCGAGCATAGAATATCGAAGCAGACGGCCTTGCCAAACTGGTAGCCGCTACTAAAAGCATAACCAGAGAAGGGAACGTGGTCACTCCCCTCCACTCGTCGACCGATCAAATCAAGGTAACGAACGATTTTATTTGGTTTTAGCTGACTATTTCTCTAAGTGGGACAGAAGCAGGAGCATTCTCCCAGATACGCGAATAGGGAACGATCGCCGTCATATAAAAAATATTGTGTGCACCTTCGGCTTCCCCAAAAAGATCAGTTGCGACAACGGACCCCAAATCATCAAGGAGGTCATTGAATTCTCCGAGAAGTAGCACATCATAAGAATACTCTCCACGCTGTACCGCTCAGTAGGCAACAAGCAAGCGGAATCCTCCAATAAATCAATACTGAACATCATGAAGAAAAAAATCGAAGACACCAAGAGACCATATAGACTGGGACTGGATTGCCATCCAGAAAGCATGTAAATCGCTCCGATATATGTAGGCCAAGCATAAGTGCATGAAGCTCACCCGCATTTTTGCCAAAGCGACGCTGCATCAATTAAATAAGTTATATTCGACCTAGTTCGAATTAACTTCGGGTTACATTCGACCTTGTTCAAATTCACGCCCATACGACTCCCGACCATTATCAAACAAAGGTTACATTCGACCTCGCTCGAATTAACTCACCTTTGACCTCGCTCGAATTAACTCACATTCGATCTCGCTTGAATCAACCAACATTCGACCTCGCTCGAATCAACTAACATTCGACCTCGCTTGAATTAACTCACATTCGACCTTGCTCGAATTAACTCACATTCGACCTTGCTCGAATTAAATCACATTCAACCTCGCTCGAATTAACTCACATTCGACCTCGCTCGAATAAACTAACATTCAACCTCGCTCGAATCAACTAACATTCAACCTCGCTCGAGTCAACCAACATTTTACCTCGCTCAAATTAACTCACATTAGACCTCGCTCGAATTAACTAACATTCGACCTCACTCGAATTAATTCACATTCGAACTCGCTCGAATCAACCAACATTCGACCTCCCTCGAATCAACTCACATTCGACCTCGCTCGAATTAACTCATATTCGACCTCACTCGAATCAACCAACATTCGACCTCGCTTGAATCAACCAACATTTGAACTCGATCGAATTAACTCACATTCGACCTTTCTCGAATTAACTCACATTCGACCTCGCTCAAATTAACATTCGACCTTGCTCGAATTAACTCACATTTGACCTCACTCGAATTAACTCACATTCGACCTCGCTCGAATTAACCTTTGACCTCGCTCGAATTAACTCACATTCGACCTCACTCGAATTCAACTCATATTTGACCTAGCTTAAATTTGATTCATAGCTAAACCTCGTTCGAGTTAATTATGGCAATGTTTGACTTCGCTTGGACTAATCAAAGACACTCGATCACGTTCGAATTAACGCCTACCAACGATTCCTTTTAAACCATTAATCGAGGAAAACGTTCAAGAAAAAGAAAAATAGAATCAGAAATAAGCAGCAAAAGTAGCATTCCAAATCAAAAGAGGTATCAGAAAAGGCACCTTACAAGGGCCAAATCGCCCGTCCAGATCTGAGGATGCAGATGACCTCCTCCGATGCCGCCATCCTTGCCAAAGCTGCCATCTTGGCCTTGTTGTCCTTGTCCAACTCTACCGTTTTCTCGATCAACTCATCTCTTGGGTCATTGACCCTGGTCAAACTCTGTTCAAGTTCAGCCCGCAGGGATACCACTTGGACCTGAAGATCGACACCCTCAACCGCGATCCTCACTAGTCAACCTCCCCATCCGAATTTCTCAAACTACGATTAATGAAGTCCACTCACCGAGCTCGACTAAAAGACGACCTCGATAAGCGGAGGGGCTAATTGTATGGGTCAAAATCAAATCAAAGAAATTTGACATGCGGAGACAATTGTCATGAGTAACTTGCGAATCGAATTGAGCTGTCTGGCCGAGGTCGAGCAGTGATCATCAACAAGGCCGAGGTCGAGAAGTGATCAACAACAAGGGCGAGGTTGAGCAGTGATCAACAACAAGGTCGAGGTCGCGTAGTACAGATAGAAGTAACGAGTAGTTTTGCTTTGGAATCTTCAAAAGGAATATTCTACTGAATATTCTCTTTAATTGTACTGTTTAGGCTCCTTGGGATGTCCCATATAAAGAGTATGAGAGATAAGGCAAAGGGGGGAGAGAATTCTGGAACAGAGGGCTTCTCGAAAAGCAGACTCTCTCTCGAAAAAAATAATACAAGCACATCTCTCTAAAGAGATTAGATTATGTGTTATCCCACACTCTCCATCAGATCCGGAAAGGGTCCTAAGATTCTTGTATTTGTCAATCATTCATCTTTATCAATGAAAGAGGATCTGCCTCACTCAAGATTGGGTGAATCTTCTCATTTATTTACATTATATTGACATTTAATGTTATTTAATGCATAGTCTTTTTTCATACTATTAGATTTGGCCATAATTACTGACATGCCAACATTTATAGTCAACTATATTTTTCTATTCATGTTATCCATCTCAAATGTAGAATTAATTATTCTTTACTAGGATTTACCCTCTATCTTCTAATTTAATTAGTTTAAGAAAAAGTCTCATACTTTTTGGGGAAACAACAGAATGGAAAAAATAGAGAAAATAAAAAAAATCGAGAAAAATTGAGATTGAAAAAAATGAGTTTTGTTGGTTTGGTTATAAATTTAGCATACACACACTATTAATTTAGATGAATAAATGGAAAATCCGAGATAACCCAACTTATATACAATTTGAGATCAAGTGATTCAATTTATTATTTCTAGGTGTCAAAAAATGTATTGCAACATATTTCCTTTCTTGTTTATTATGTGGAATTATACTGGGTATATTGTTGTTGTTGTTGTTTATTTGGAACCAATTGGCCGAAAGTGAAGACATTGTCAAGTAAGAATATTAAATATAAAAGTATTAAAATATGAAACATGAGCTACAGAATGAATATAATGAGAACAAAAATCTTATTACTCATGTAACTTCCATTACTATTTAGTACTCATATGTTGTGACCCACAGTGTTGGTTGCGGGTTCGGTCGAACCCAGTAGCTTTTGTTCAAACTCAGTAGCTTTTGTTCAAACCCAGTATTTATATTAAGAAATTCAATAAATATATACAAATTATTAATTTAAAATCCAATGAACTTAAAAAATTATAATCCCGAAACTCATAAAGTTCACATTCTAGGTCGGCCTCCGATTGTGACGGTCAAAATATTCTATTGAAGGTTCAAGTTTCCTGGCTAGCTATTTGCCACATTAATGTAATGTTTCTCGAGTACACCCCATTACAAACACTATCAAATCATTCTATTGACTTTAGGCACTTAGTCATTTGTCTACGCATATCTGACCAAGTTTTAAAGGAAATTTTTCTGTTTTTGGGTCAAGTGAGGAATGACATTTGTATTGTTAAGTACTATTGTATTTAAAATAACAGGATATGAAACTTTAATGGAATGTCTTTCGTGTATCTAAAAAAAACATTTTTATTGACTTTGGTAAAAGAATAAAAGGAATTACAATAACAAAGAATTTCGGCAGTTAGTCATTTTTCTATGCCTAAACGACCAAGTGTTTTAGTATTTTATTGATGTCGTAGGCGGAGTGTAAGATTTGAAGTTTACGAATGTACTTATTATCGAACATATGAAATCATAGCTTTTACTGGATTCGAACTTATATATTTATATTTAAATAATTTTCTTGAGCCGATGGTCTATCTAAAATATCTTCTCTATCTCTCACAAGGTGGGGATATGTTGTTGTTATTGTTATTAATATTTTAATGAGTCTTCTAATACAAATACCGGATCTAAGCAAAAGTTACTAGCTAGGTTCGTTTGAACCTGTAAGGCTGTGATGACCCAAAAGGTCATCTTATGATTTAAAAGTTAATCTGTATTCCGAGGCCTTAAAAATCTCATTTTATTCCTCCTCGATTTACGTGCGCAGTCCGGGTGTGTTTCCGGAAAGCCTTTATGTGGAAAACTGGTGAAACAGTAATTTTTGACATAAAAAGTTAATTTTAGTTAACTTCGATCAACGTTTTAGGTAAACGGATCCGGACCCATGTTTTGACGGTCCCAGTGGGTCTGTAGAAAAATATGGGTCCTGGGCATATGTCCGGAATCGAATTCTGAGGTCCCTAGCCCGAGAAACAAATTTTTGAAGAAAATTGATAATACTGAAAATGTAACAATTTAAAGAATTAGATCTTGTTGGTATCGGGCCCGTATTATGATTCCGGAATCGGATACAGGTTCGTTATGATATTTATACCTTGTCTGTGAAATTTGGTGAGAAATGGGACTGAGTTTGACGTGATTCGGACCTTTGGTTGAAAAGTTAGAAGTTTTAAAACCTTCTTGAAAATTTCATGCAATTTGGTGTTACATTCGTAGTTCTATGTGCTATTTTGAAGATTTGATCGAGCGAGGAAGTTCGTATGATGTTTTAAGACTTGCGTGCATGTTTGGTTTGGAGCTCCGAGGGCTCGGATGAGTTTCGGATAGGCTACAGAGTGAAGTTGGACTTAAACATTGCTGGTGTCTGCAACTTCTGAGAACTGGCCTCTGATCTCATATTTGCGAGATCAGGGTTCGCATTTGCGAGCATGACAGCTTCACATCTGTGAGCTACTCATCGCAGATGCGAAGAGTAGCTGGGCAAGGCAGTCCTTGCATTTGCGAGAAAACCTTCGTATTTGCGAAGTTGGTCTAGGGAAGGGATTATTCGCAATTGCGAAGAAAGTGATCGCAATTGCAATCCAAGTACCGCATTTGCGAACAATATGTTTGCATTTGCGACAGTAGCACAAATGCGATAGGTTCGCATTTGCGATGCCTGTCTCCCATTTGCGAGTTTCGCAATTGCGAAGCTCTGGTTGCAAATACGACATCTACAACTGTGTAAAAGAGACTTAGACGAGATTTTTCATTCATTCTCCCATTTTTCAAAACCTAAACCTCAAGAGGCGATTTTCCAAAGACCATTTCTTCCTTAAATCATAAGTAAATTAATCTTAACTCATTTCTTTTATCTTTTACTTCTTTTTACAAGATTTTATCCTAAAATCTAGGATTTTTCATGGAGGAAATGGGGATTTTTGGGTAGAACTTAGGAATTTAAAATTTTGGAGATTTAGACCTCAAATTGAGGTCATATTCCAAAATCAATTGTATATCCGGGCTCGGGGGTGAAAGGTAATCAGGTTTTGGTCCGAATATTGGGTTTGGACCAAGCAGGCCCGGGTGTTAACTTTTTCAAAAATGGCCTAAATTAAGAGATCCCAGACTTATTTGCTATGTGAAAATCCATGTGTGTGGCGTATAGGTGAGGTGACGAGTACCTATGCGCCGCCAAATTATCTGTTTAGCCTGTTTTCCTTACCCATTCTTAGTATATGGTCTTCCTGTCTTAATTGCTACATGCTTATTTTGTTTCCATGTTTAATTGCTTCTTGTTAAATGTTGTTCTCCTTATGGAAGATATTAATTATTTTGTAGTTTCATTGTATTTCATTATTGGTTTAAGTTGGCTTATCGGTGTTTCATGAAATATCTTGGTTGGTCTCACTGTGTAGTTTTAATTGATCGAGGTTTCATAATTGTATATCTTTCTGTTTGATTTGGTTGAGGTTTGAATATTATGGAGGGTTTGAGCTAAATTGTGAATTTCCTGTTCTTGTTGTGTGATTGGTACTGATATGACGGGATCGGGTTGCGCGCCACAACAGGAGAAATTAGGGTGATATATTGTGGAGAATAAAGGTGAAATGTGATTGTATGGTGGGATCGGGTTGCGCTCCGCAATAGAAGGAATAAGGGTGATATATTGAGGAATAATAAGGGTGATTTATTATTGTCTGGTGGGATCGGATTGCATGCCACAATAGGAGGAATATGGGTGATATATTAAAGGAACAGTGAATATATATATATATATATATATATATATATATATATTGATATATGGTGGTATCAGGATGAACGCCGCATCATTTATGTGTTTTCTATATTTTATTCAACTGTGTAAGATATTTCCGGAGTTTTATATTTTATTTGAGGATTGGTTAAAGCCGAGTACTGATAAGATATCGGAGTTTCGTATTTATTCCTTGCACGCTATTGTTTTATTTTATTCTGCACTTCTTTCTGCTTTATTATACATTGTTTGCAGGTCATATTGTTATTGCCCCACTGTAGCCTCGTCACTACCTCGTCGAGGTTAGGCTTGGCACTTACCAGTACATGGAGTCGGTTGTACTGATACTATACTCTGCACTTTTTGTGCAGATTTTGAAGCTGGTTGTGGCTGATCGAGAGGTCGGTTGTAGGCAATTCATCTAGGAGACCCAAGGTAGACCTGTTGGCATCCGCAGGCCCTGGTGTCCCCTCCTATATTCTACATTCCTGTTTCCTTTTCTTTCGAAACATATGTAGTTTCTTTCAGACTAATGTTTGTAGATTTCATAGTATGTTCGTAGATCGTGATACCAGTTTTTGGGTGGTAACAATTTCGGTATTGTTAATAGTATATAAATAACCGGTAAATTATGTACTTCCGCATTTACTTCAACTTGATTTAGTTTGTTTAATTTTAATACATGAAATGTAAAGGAAAAAAAAGGTGAATAAAACTTTAACGTTGGCTTGCCTAGCGAGTACGATGTTAGACGCCATCACGGTCCCGACAATGAGAATTCTGGGTCTTGACAAGTTGGTATCAGAGCACTAGGTTACTTAGTGATGTTTTATACGTCAATACCACACAAGAGGGGGATGATTTGTGTGGTAACCAATTTTTCGCTTAAACTGTTTATGGAAGGACCTGGTTCTTCTATGTGTTCCAACTACTACTGTTGCGTAATAATAAATATAGAAAGTAAAGAACATATGTATTTTTACGTAGAAAATACCCGGCTCAAAAGATGAAAAAACCATGACCTACTACTTAGTAAGATTTTTCCCAACACTTCACTAAATTACTGAGCCAAAACAATATTTACAAAACTCTTTGTAAACCTAAGGATTACCTCTAATCCCATTGTAGCAACCAACCTCTAACTATTGCGACAACTTCAAGTTAACTCTAACTTGAATACTCAAAGTACCTATTACAATTGCTTCTAGATAAAGCTGAAAAATACAATATAAAAACAACTACTATAATTGAACTAGAAATAAAGAAAGATACATAAAACTCTTTATGGAGCTGGTTCTTCAATCTGGTTCATGTAGCTTCAGGTTTGCACACTTGAATTACACACGAACTGCTTGCAAAAAGCCTTACTATTTTTCTCTCAATTCACGTTTAACTTCTATGTTTTTGTGCAACACTTGTAATGTGAGAACATCCTGCAATTTATAGAGTTAGTAGATGAAGAAATAACTAGAGTTCTGATGCAACTCTTCCTTGGTGTGAAGAGTTCTAGTTGATTTCAACTTCTAACTCCTTCCCTATCTTGGATATTGTTCTCTTTGATTAAGGAGTCCTTCTCCTTATCAATTATACAACCTTTTCGATCAGGAGATATTAAATATACTAAGTTAAGCTTATCTCCTTCACGTGCAACCCACATGCTTTAATCTGCCCATTTTTGTGCACTTGAGGGATGGGCCTGGTTCATCCTGAGTTCCTTTGTCAGTCTTCAAAACTAACATTTACTTGGCCAACAAATTCCCCCTTTTTGATGATGACAAACTCTATGCTTTTCATAAGCTTAGGCCCTGTTTCAACTCAGCTCAACATCAACACAATGTTAGAAATATTTTTTCTTTTTATCACTTATCATCAAGGACCAGGTACATTAGGTTATAAACATCACTTGTTTAAAGCACAACCTCTTTTCCCCCTTTTGGCATCATCGAAAAGTTGCCTAAAAAATGTGAGATAACTAGATTTTAAAGCTTACTCATGGCCATTGAGGCTACTTCAAATGCAATCATGGATTAATCATCATAGATCAAACTAATAATTTTAACCATCAAAGAAATATAAACAAACAGTTAGAGCAAAAGACAGTGAATTTCATTGATGATTGATAAAATTCTACCACAAAGCATAAGAAGAAATAAAAATATTGAAAACATGAGCAAAAGAAACAAAAAATCTCGAACTGGGTCACTGGTTAATCTACACTAGGCTAGGAGGCTTAATGCTGGGAAGAACTAGGTGCTTGGTTTTTAACTTGGAGGAGTTTCAGCACACCTTGAAGAATGCCATCATTCTTCTCCTTTTCTCTTGCCAGCTCAGTTCTGAGAGTATCTCTCTTAGTCTCTATCTCAACCAACCTCTTCTTCAGCCTTTCAATCTAAGAATCCTTTGCCCCACTTTATTGCACCAAGGCTCTAACCTTGCTATTCACTGGTACCTTTTTGGATGAATTAGGTTCTTTAGGAGTGACATTGACTTCATATCGCAAGCAAGCAGAGTATTAACCCAAAAATTATCCATGCTTGTACTAACCTCCCACCTTTTCATAGGTATATTGAAATGTGCAAGCACAATTGTGAGAATGAAGCCATAGGGAATGGTATGAGTTTTGGTGCCATTAATAACTCTATCAAGAAGTTGGATTATAGCTTTCAGTCACTTTATTCTGCAGGTCTTACGAGGGTTTCCTCTACAGATGAATAAGGTTCATCTCCCCAAACAACCATTGTACATGCGTCTTTGGTTAAACTCATAGGAGTGGGTGAAAAATCAGCCACTCTTGTCCCCTTTCCCCTCACAGTACTCCTAGCACCCTTGCTCTCCTTTTTTTTTCTTTTTTCATTTTTACCACCAACTTCTCCAGATTCTGTAGTCTCAACACCTGCTATAGATCCTACAAATCTAGTTTCCAAATCTGCAGCAACTTTAGAAATTGTCTCAGGAGAAACTTTAGAATCAGAATATACCTGTTCAGTTTCGGAAGAACCACTTTCTTCCCCCTGAGTAGGAGACTTAAAAGAATCTAGGTAGTTTAATATGGTCAGAAGTCTTGAACATAACCGGTTCACTTGTAACGGATAAGTTCACAAGAACTTTGGTATTTGGTAGGACTCTGCTCATGATCCAAATATAGTTATTTCAAATTATGCAGAGTGTAGAAAACATACCGTGTTATCTTGATGAACCAGGTTCTCCACTGTTAATTCTCTTGTGTAAGTCTAAATTTGCCAAAATAGAGAAAATATCATTAGAGATTAATGAATCATTTTAACACATGGCACAAGATTATACTATGGAAAGTATGAGACTGAGCAAGATTTAATCTAACTATACACAATTTACAGACTTTCTAAACCAAACACACACACACACACACACACACACACACACACACACACACACACACATATATATATATATATATATATATATATTTCCAGTTTTTTTTTTCATTTTTTTTCATTTAACCTTGAACTGGTCCTTTTAGGTGATCTTAATCATCCCTAATTCTAACCTGTTCCTCAAGTGATCTCTACTTAAGACTTTTGTAAAAATGTCAGCAATTTGCTTGTCAGTAGCACAAAACTCCACATTGATCAAGCCTTTCTCATAGTTGTCTCTCAAAAATGGTGTCTAACATCTATGTTCTTAGTTCTCTTATGATGAATCAGATTCTTAGTCATACTAATAGCACTAGTGTTATCACATAAAATAGGGATGCAACCAACTTCAATACCAAAATCCATCAACTGTTTCTTGATCCACAACAATTGACCACAATCATGAAGCAGCAGCAACATACTCAGCTTCAGCAATAGATAAGGCCACTGCATTTTGCCTTTTAGTAGCCCATGACACAAGACATGAACCAAGAAAGTCTAACATACTTGAGGTGCTCTTCCTATCCATAAGGAAACCTGCATAGTCAGCATCAACATATCCCACTAGGTTAAAGTTACTACCTTTTGGATACCAAAGGCAAAGGTCAGTAGTGCCTTTCAAGTATCTCAATATTCTCTTGACAGCAGCCAAGTGAGATTCCTTTGTATTTGCTTGAAATCGAGCACAAAGCCCTACACTGAAAACAATGTCAGGTCTGCTAGCAGTAAGATACAAAAGAGAACCAATCATTCCCCTATACAACTTCTGATCAACAGATGAACCAGGTTCATCTATATCCAATTTTGTGGATGTTGCAATAGGAGTGTCAATTTCTTTGGATGTTCCTTCCTGGTTTTGTTACAGAGGAATAGGTTTATGGACAGGTTCCCTCGAGGTTTGAGGATCAGTTCCTCTCTAGTCAGTTCCTCATGTCATGTTGCCCTGGGTGGAAGGACATGTTCCATCACTTGTTCCTTACTACGATGCATCTTCAGACTGGACTGTGGTTTCACCATTTGAATTTCTTATCAGCCCAATCTCTTCATTATCTTGTTCCTGCCTCTCAGAAAGAATGTTAGTTTTTGAAAAAATAACATATACACTTTTTTCTACACACATAGTACTTTTACTGTATATCTTATAAGCTTTACTATGCGAAAAGTATCCCAAGAATACTCCCTCATTACTTTTGGGATCACACTTACCTAGGGAGTCTTTGCCATTGTTGTGCACAAAGCACTTGCATCTAAATGCCCTAAGATGAGATATATTTAATTTCTCCCTTTAAGTGACTCATAGGGGATCTTCTTAACAAGAGGTCTAGTCATGCAACTATTTATGATGTAGCATTAAAAAATTCAGCAAAAATTTAGCATTTTCAAATTCAGTTTCATGATCAGACCTAATTGATGTAAGTTGATTACCTAGTTGTTTCTAAGTTTTTCTAACAAAAGAAGTAAACATGTAAAATGTTTCATCTTTAGATGTTAAAAATAATGTCCAAGTAAACCTAGAATAATCATCAACAAGCACCATCACATATCTTTTACCACCCTGCTTAATATTCTTATTAGACCATAGAGATCCATATGGACCAGTTCCATCGTTCTGGTGGTGCTTACCATTTTCTTGCTTTTGAAAGAGGATCTTACCTGCTTCTCCCTTGCAAAAGCCTCACAAATTTTGTCTTCCTTCAACTTAATGTTAGGCAGTCCTATCACCCAGTCCTTGGAGACTAGTTTGTTTAGTTGACTTAGACTGGCATGTCCAAGTCTCTTATGCCAAAGGAGGGGATTATTGTCCAAAACACTTAAGCAAGTGAGTTCATTTTCTGAAAGTGTAGACAAATCTACAATGTATGTATTGTTTACTCTTTTTCCCTGCAAAACAATCTTGTTAGTGGTAAGATTAATCACAAAACATTTGGTAGAGATGAATGCTACCAAGTTACATCTATCACACAATAGTGATTGTCTTATTAGGCTGTATTTTAGGCCATCTATCAAGTAGACATTCTCAATAGAGTGAGAATCAGTCTTACCTACCTTTCCAACCCCAATGATCTCACATTTCTTCCCATTTCCAAAGGAGACATTACCTCATTTGAGGTCCCCAAGTAAAAGGAATTGGTTCTTGCTTCCTGTCATATGCTTTGAGCAGATACTATCCATGTACCATATTTGGCTGCTCCCCTTCACTTGGACCCGCAAAAGGAAATCAAAGGTTAGTCTTAGGAACCCAAACTAGTTTGGGTCCCTTTCTATAGGCAAAAGGGTGAATCAGATTCTTTTTAGCCCAACCTGGCAGCCTATTTTTCCCTTGAACAAATTCTTTATTCTTTTGACTAGCCTTTTCTTTTGCAATACATTCACTTTTATAGTGACCAGTTTTACCACAGTGTGTGCAAATTTTGTTCTCAGGAAGTGTGAGGTACTTGCTTTTGGGATCCCACTTAGGTGTAGGGGTCCCGTATCCAAGTCCTCTCTTGTTGCTACTATGGTGTTCGTGTAGCCATGAAAGTGCATCGGAGGACATGTTCCATTTACAGGTTCTATCTAGCTCGTGCTTAACCCTGTTTAGATCCTCTTTAAGGACTTTTATCTGCTTATCTCTTTTGTACAACTCATCTTTCATTTTTCATACATTTTCTTCTAAAGTGAGTTGTGTGTGATCACCTTTCTTTTTACCAGCTCCTAATTTCAATTTTAGATTTTCAAATCTAAGCTCTAGGACAGTGGTGTCAAGTTCACGAACTTGGTTCTTTGACTCAGTATTTTTACTTTTACTTTCACTAGCCCTAAGTTTCAGATTTTTACACTTAGCTTTCAAAATCACACACTCCTTAGACAGCTATTCCTTTTCATTATTTAAATCCTCATATTCATCAATGAAATCCAGGAGTAACTCAGATAGCCTTTCTTTAGATAAAAGTTTAATCTTGTCTTTGAGATGAATTATACTTACCTCAGATTTCTCATCGAATTCTCCAATTGCCATAAGTGCTTGTTCATCTCCATCTTCACCCACGGAGTCCTTATCTGAGCTTTCTCCCTAGGCAGCAACCATAGCCTTTGTTGATCCTTTGTTCTTCTTGGATTGAACCTGTTCCTTCTTCATGTTCCTTCGTTCAACTCTTTCCTTCTTCCATTAAATTTCCCATTGAGGGCAGTTTTTGATGTGGTGATCAGTCTTCCCACACTTGTAACACCCCTCATTGTTTTGTTTTTCAGGAACCCTTGGTTTGTTGTAGCTTCCACTTTTGAAAGGACCCTTTCCTCTCATTAGGTACTTCTTGAAGTCCTTTGTGATCATGGTCATTTCATCCTCCTCTAGATCAGCACCTTCAGTGATTCTAAATGCCATGCTCCTTTCCTTCTTGGGTGCATCCATCTTTATGGTTTGCCTTCTAAGTTCACAGGTAGTGAGATTTCCAATTAGCTCATCCAACTTAAGAGTGGCAATGTTCTTTGATTCCTGAATGACAGTGATTTTGCTTTCCCAAGTGACTGGCAGAACCCTTGTCAACATTTTCTCAACTTTGTCCTCTTCAATAATAACCCTTCCAAGAGACTTAAGTTCATTTGTCAATGTGGTGAACCTTGTATACATCTCGTGGATGGTTTCCCCTTCCTCCATGGTGAAATTCTCATATTAAGAATATAGCAGTGTTCCTCTAGACCTCTTCACTTGAGGTGTTACTTCATGACCCACTTGCAAAGTATCCCAGATTTCCTTAGCAGTGGTACAGTTTTGAATTCTACTATACTCGTCTGGACCAAGTCCACATACAAGCCATTTCTTCGCTTTAGCATTCTTTCCCCATTTCCTCAAGTCCTCAGCATTGCAGTCAACTCTTGTTTTTGGCACATCTACTCCTTTAGCATTCTTCTTCATGGTAGCCAGGGGACCATTAGTGATAATGTCCCATAGCTAATAGTCTTCTCCGATGATGTGATCTCTCATCCTATTTTTCCACCAAGAGTAGTAGTGGTCATTAAAGAGTGAAGACCTATCAGTGGATTATCCTTCCCAATTTCCAGGTGGTGCGCTCATCTTGATCTGTTCCTAAGGTGTTAGCCTCTTCAAGGATAACCTGCTCTGATACCAATTGATGTTTTATATGTCAATACCACACAAGAGGGGGGTGATTTGTATGGTGACCAATTTTTCGCTTAAACTATTTATGGAAGGACCTGGTTCTTCTATATGTTCCAACTACTACTGTTGCGGAATAATAGATATAGAAAGTAAAGAACACAAGTATTTTTATGTGGAAAACACCCGGCTCAAAAGGTGAAAAAACCACGACCTACTACTCAGTAGGATTTTCCCCAAAACTTCACTAAATCACTGAGCCAAAATAGCATTTACAAAACTCTTTGTAAACCTAAGGATTACCTCTAATCCCATTGTAGCAACCAGCCTCTAACTGTTGCGACAACTTCAAGTTAACTCTAACTTGAATACTCAAAGTACCTATTACAATTGCTTCTAGATAAAGCTTAAAAGTACAATATGGAAACACCTACTACAATTGAACTAGAAATAAAGAAAGACACATAAAACTCTTTATGGAGCTAGTTCTTCAATTTGGTTCATGTAGCTTCAGGTTTGCACACTTGAATTACACACGAACTGCTTGCAAAAAGCCTTGCTATTTTGCTCTCAATTCACGTTTAGCTTCTCCATTTTTGTGCAATACTTGTAATGTGAGAACATCCTGCAATTTATAGAGTTAGTAGATGAAGAAATAACTAGAGTTCTGATGCAACTCTTCCTTGGTGTGAAGAGTTCTAGTTGATTTCAACTTCTAACTCCTTCCCTATCTTGGATAGTGTTCTCTTTGATTAAAGAGTCCTTTTACTTATCAATTATGTAACCTTTTTTATCAGGAGATATTAAATACACCAAGTTAAGCTTATCTCCTTCACATGCAACCCACATGCTCGAATCTGCCCGTTTTTGTGCACCTGAGGGATGGACTTGGTTCATCCTGAGTTCCTTTGTCAGTCTTCAAAACTAACCTTTACTTGGACCAACACTTAGGTCTCACGATTCATGAACATGGTCGGTATAGTCTAGGGGATCGGTACAGAGACGTTTGTATTTATCTCCTAGAGGATACAGAATTTAGGAACAATTTCACTTCTATTCTTCTCTGTCGTGCGATATTGTTCTCTCATTGCTAATTGAATTCTTCTACTCTTGTTCTCTCGCATATGGCAAGAACACACACCGCGTCTTCAGCTGAGTAGTAGCTCCTATGAGGGGCAGAGGTCGAGGCCGAGGCAGGGTCAGGGCTCAGCCCAGAGCTCGAGCAGCAGCACCAGCAGCGGGACCTCAGGTGGAGTTTGACGATGAGGTTCCGGCCTAGACTGTTCCTATCGGACCAGCTCAGGTCCCGGAGGGGTTCATAGATACCGTAGTACTTCAGGATGCTTTGGTCCATCTAGTGGGCCTTATGAAGAGTATTGCTCAGGTCGGCACATTTCTTGTAGCACCAGCCGTCTCTCAGGCTGGGGTGAGCCCAGACTCCCGCCACCCACACTCCAGAGCAGATGGATCCCCAGTTTCAGACTACAACAGCTCATCTAGTTGGGGTAGTTCCGTCGAGTGTTGCACTACAGACCGATGATGGATTAGCTATGTCTTCTGAGGCTTTGTGGAGATTGGATAGGTTTACCAAGATTTTCACCACTACCTACGGCGGTACATCTTCAAGGGATCCCCATGACTATTTGGACAGTTGTCACGAGGTATTACAGAATATGGCGAAAGTGGAGACCAATGGGGTTGACTCTGCTGCTTTTCGTCTGCCAGGTTCCACCAAGAAATGGTGGAGGATTTGTTATCTGGCCAGACCAGCTAGGTCGCCTTCTTTGACTTGGGATCAGTTCTCTCAGTTATTTCTGGAGAAGTATCTTCTTATCACTCAGATAGAGGACTACCAGAGGCAGTTCGAGCGTCTCCAGCATGGTTTTATGGTTGTCACTCAGTATGAGACTAGATTTGTTGATTTGGCCTGTCATGCTCTTCTAATACTTCCTACCGAAAGAGAGGGGGTGAGGAGATTTATTGAGGAGCTTGCTTAGCCTATCAGATTGCAGATGGCTAAGGAGACAGGGAGCGAGATTTCTTTCTGGTGCAGCCAATGTGGCCAGGCGAGTTGGGATGGTTTTAGCTTAGGGGAGTGGTCAGGGGTTTGACAAGAGGCATCGTCACTTCGGTAGATTCAGTGGGGCCTCATCTGGAGGCCGGGGTACTTTTGGCAGAGCCCATCTTCCCAGGGTGTTTCAACATAACCCACGTATTCGTACATGGAAGTAATCCATAAGTAAATTAATGAAAGCTCGGAAATAAGATGTTACATCCCGCATGTTTGTAAGTTAAAGTTTCGCCGTAAGTTAATCAACATAAGTTCAGGAGTGAGATTATTTTTGGGATTATAAGTATTATGCTATTTTAAACAAGTGATAAATAAATTCGTGAAGGTCAAAGGTTAAGCAAATCGAAGCAAATGAGTTTCGTCAAAGTTTGATATTTTGGGATAAATACGGTCCGAGATATAATACCCGATATTTATGGACTAATGTCATTCAAGGTACCACATGACCATAATAATAAGGTATATAAAGTGTATCAAGTGAGTAGTATTTTAAGAAATTTGAGATAATTCTCAATTATATGAATAATTGTTTGATTATTGGATTAGTGGGGGATTAATAAGTTAATTAAGGAAAAGAGGTGAAAATCTGGATAAGTTTAAGGGGGCTTAACGTCGCAGCCCCCCCCCCCCAATTTCAGAATTTTGACTCTTAAATTATGATGAAAGGTGGCTCATTTAAGGAGATTGTGGGGCTTAATCACCTAGCATGTGGCCCCCCACACCATTTAAAACATAAGACTTCTCTAAAGAGAGTTGCTTATATAAAAAATGGTAGGCAATTTGCCTTAGTAACGTGACATTCTGTTTCAACAAGAATTTAAGGATTCAAGCAAAAATTCCAACGTGACATTTTTGCAATTCTAACGAAGCACAGTATAATTTTTCTCAAGAATATCATACGGATTTTTCCCTACTTCAATTCGCCTTTACATGTTTTGTCGCAATCAACGTGTGTTGGATAGATTGTCAAGAGAATTGGCTCAGGTATGTTAAGGTTATCCCTTTTTTCTTTTTGGCATGATCCATATGATACAAATGAAACGAGCAAATGCACATCTTCCATAAATGATTCTATTTATTAAAATACTAGAGATGCTTATGTTCTTTATTCCCCATGTGTCCTATTATTCTATCATTTATTCATGGGTCTTAGAAAATACGTAAGTTGATAAAGTTTACTTCATGATATTAATCAAAGACATAATGGTCTTATGACACTCCGAAAGATTTTATTGACGTACTTCTCATGCATTGCATTCATTTACATTGACCCATGACCCCATGGCGTTCACGCGTATATATGTATATATATGTATATGGGATATGGGAAAAGGTTATGACGTTATATATGCACCACCACCTGATTAGCTGGTATACATTGATGATTTTGCCCACAGTGGCCGAGATGATATGATGGGATGCCCTCAGAGGCTTGTTGATGTTATGAACACATGTACCTATGCACGACATGACATTCATACACATGTGCATGATACTATGAGTATTTCATAATTACAGAGTTATTCAGACTTACATGTCGAGTTTTTTACTCCATGTTTCTCTCATGTTTATTATTTATTGATTTTCATTCCTTACATCCTCGGTACATTATTTGTACTGACGTCCCTTTTGCCTGGGGACATTGATCATGCCCGCAGGTCCCGATTGACAGGTCAAGAGTCCTCCAAGTAGGCTATAAGCTTAACGGACAGTGTTGGTGTGCTCCATTTTCTCCGGAGTTGCTTATTTGGTCAATATGGTTTGGACGTGTATTGATTAGTATGGTGGGGCCCTGTCCTGACCTTTATAGTATTGATCTACTCTTAGAGGCTTGTAGACATATGTCATGTACGTGAAAGTTTGTATGGCCTTGTTGGCCTATGTTTAGTGTACGAGTGATCATTTTGGGATTATATGCATGTATGTCTTATGTATAAGCTGGTATTACGTGTTTTATTCTAGTTATCCTACAACAGCCTTTCCGTCTCCTTTACCTATAATAGTATGATATGAAAAGATATGTTATATTGGTACTCGGTTGAGTAAGTTACCTGGTGCCTATCGCGGCCTATCGGTTGGGCCGTGCTAAAAGAGGTATCGGAGCAGTTATGTCCTAGGGAGTCTACAAGCCGTGTCTAGTAGAGTCTTGTTTATGGGTGTGTTGTACACCACACTTATAAGTAGGAGGCTACAGGGCATTTAGAACCGTCACTCTTTCTTCTTACTCTAGATCGTATGGTAGAGCTCACTTGTAAGAATTCAGACTTCTAAATTCTTTTTTATTCGTAATACAATGATATGTACATCTAGAAGGACGGTTGGTAAGAGATATAGCGGTGGAATTGTTGAGTTAGAGGAATCGAGTTTGCATCATTCCGTGATGGATAAATGTGAGGTCTTCAGCATAACATGTGTGTACTAAGACGTGTAAGCTTCTTGATAAGGAGCCTTAAGGCAAGAATATCTATACACCCCTATAGTGAAAGACAATGAGAGATTCAGAAGATAGATACAAATTTCAACAAGTAAAAGAAGGAAGATGAAGAAGGGTATGAGGTACCCAGTTAGTGAAGATGATCATTAATTACAATTCAGGAAGAGAGATATAAACATTTTGAGTTACCTTTAACAGTAACAAAGGTATGTACAATCAACCACATCCATCTCAGTTATGCCCTATAGGGACTAAGAAGGATGAGATATCAAGGTCCGACTGGGATTAGAGTAACCCAAACTGGTGAATAGATTGTTTTCATTAGTTGACGTTTCGGAAGGACATTGCAAATGTGCTAATAGACCTCCTTGTGAGACAGCCAGATGATGCACTCTAGAATAGTATAGCTGGATCCTAGATATGAATATTCGAATGTTCAAAAAAAAAATTACAAAGACATGCATTGGAATCCTGGAAGGATAAATATTACCTTAGTATGGCTCCCGTCCCTAGTAGAGCCAGAATGTTAGGCAACCCGAAGAGCCAGGGGATAGAGCAAGGGGAGCTAAAAGCAAAAAAATATCTTATTGGAGTTTTCAGAATAAAGTGATAGGCATAAATGTTAGCAGGGAAATAAGAAGAGATTTAACGAAGCATTATAAGTAAGATGTGAAACATGGATGACAATGGTAGATAAAAAAGATGACAGTATTACAGAGTCTATAGTCAAGTGAGGGAAAAGACGAGAGGTGACAGGACTTGAGACAACAAAAGAGTATAGGCCATAAAGTCATATCCTCATTTCGAGAAATAAGTTCGTGACTCCAACGCAACTACCAGAAGGAAAAGTTAGACCCTAGAGTAATAGAAATCAGTATGGGCTGGTGAACAAGATAAACTAAACATGAATTGGGAACTGAGTGCTTTGATAATAGTCGGCATCATGAGAATTTCATATTGCATTCCGGCGATAATAGAATGGAACAGAAGAAGATTTATGAGAAATTCAGATAATGGTCATTCAGGAAGACACTTCCCTAAAGCAAGCAATGTGAGCAAAGTTAAGCTTAAGGGACTATACATGCCAGTTACACTAAGTGTCACCCTCGCGAGTAAGGACATTTGTTATCCTTGGTACAGAAGGAGTACCGCGAGGAGAGCAAGGATCATTGATGATGTGAAAGGACGCCAAAGATGAAGAGGTAAAAACATCTATACGTAGATTATCGTAGCACTAAATCTTAGTACTCCCCTAAAGGAGGGATATAGAGTGATATGGCATTAAGTCAGAATTAAATGGTTCTAGTAACTATGGAATGGTAAAGGAGGAATCCGATAAAAAAGAAAAAGGGATGAGATTGCACTTATTCAAAGCCTACATATATGCTACGATTCTAGAACATTATGAAGATACGACATCAAGGAGAGAAAGTAAGGGTTCCGGCTCGGGATGTTTTTGATAAATAAGGAGCCAGTGCGAGACGTAAGTTAAGGCGAAGGAAATAACCAAGAATGATTACGTGGAATACTGATATGAGAATGGACCAACGAGTAGTCAGTAGTTGATTTAGGAAAAGCCTAGTTATGACTAGACAAGATGATACAAACATATCAACAGATCATGCAAGATAAACATAGTAAACCCCAACATGAGGCATTCAGTCTCGCAGATATGACATCGTAACCTTGAGAAATATTAAGATAGAAGTTGGGGTAGTAAAGGTACTGTATGAGGGTTATGGAAATAAAAGAGATTCCCACTAGGAAGACAGCCAAAATTTATGTTCAAAACCAACCCTACAAGCACAAGGGCGTGGAGATGAGTAACTACGGATAATTATATGTGAGTACGAACATAAAATATCCCATCAAGTATATAATGTAATAAGCTTGCCGCCTTGCAAGAATCAGAGGGTCCTCCCTAAGTACTACAATGAACGACTAACTGAGGAAGTAGGGAAGGAGGCTTCAACCTAAGCTCAGCAATCTAAAGAGGAAGTGATCTTATAACAACAGTTTCACAACAACGTTGTATGCGCTCCATAAGAAAGTGGCACCTACCGTGGCTAGCGGGCGAGAAGTAAAAAAAAGCAGAAGCGATATTCAAGATCATATGAGTGGTATGGAATTCCAATACGTATGTGGACCTACATATGTGCACTAATATAAGTTAAGTATGGACACAACAAGGGGGCAGAAAGACCAGGAAAAGTAATTGCCTACGTTTAAAGAAAGTTGAGAAGGAGCGAAAGGAATTATTCGATCAGTGATCCAGAGTTAGTTACGTCATGAATGCGCTTACGATTTCGGAATATTATCCATGTAGCATATATACTAACATTCATACAACCGTAGAAGAAGAAAGAATTGAGTCCAGGTCATAGACGAATGATTGAATTATTAAAAGATTGTATCATGGATATTCTGTAGCGCCCATAAAAGGATAAAGTAATAACTAATACCAGGAGCCACAGATCAGAAGATGGTTCAAGCTTACGTGAAGTCTGGTCAGAAGGAAGAGGTAACTAAAGAGTTATATCAACCAAGTAAATCAGGAGTCTGATTACTGGATCCAATTTTTTTTTTATAGAAACTGTGATTGAGAATATTGCAGAATCACTCTTAATGTCAGAGGTACAAGAGAGGTAGTACAACAGCCATATTCTGTAATGGCTCTACAATAAATCCAGTTAGAAGAGTACAAGCCTTATAAGAAGTCAGCATGAAGCTTCCACTAGATTGTGTATGCACCAGAGGTGCAGGTATTATAATAAAGCTTCAAGTTGTGGATGTAAATTATACCTATGTGGAAAGGAGGTCATGAAGGAGATAGAAGATATGATACAAGATTTTAAGGCAAAGGTAAATAACATATGAAATACTCAAATACAGAAGGTTGTGAATAGTCCATACTTCGGATAGAAGGCTAGAAGCGAAGGGATTCAATATCCAGGAATGATAGCAGCATCGTCAGTGGCATATCTTGCAGCCTATGGTTTCTAGGTATCGAGAGGTCTATTTAAGATAGTAAAAGAAGAGTTAGAGATGATGTGATGCCTTGCTTGATGTTCCAGAAAATCATAAGGAAATCGGCCGCAAGCTAAAGTATGATAGAACGACAAGGTTTTAGAAAGACATGAGTAAGGATAAGAAAAGGGCAAGTGAGAAGGTGATGAAAATGGATAAGTCCTTGGGATTAAGCTTGTGAAAACAAGGAAGTTGATGGTTTCTCTAAGTTACAGAAAGCTCAGTATAGCCTGAATGAACTCGAAAGAGTCTAAGGCTAGTAGCATTTAGAAGAGATGGAATACTGCCTCGGTAGTAGAATAAAGGTGTAATAATGATAGATAAACAATGACATTTGGGCCTTCGATTGAGTAATGATTTGAAGAGGATTTCATGAATTGTACGGAATTAAATACCCACATATGGTGAATCACATTGGGATGCTATAAAATACGATTATTGAAGTACATTATCGCCCCTAAATGGATCAGGAAAATCACTTCAAATATTCCTCGATGCAGCATAAGCCCTAGTGGCAATGTATTACATAAGAAGTTTTAAGTTATCAATGGAAGATTGTAGATCAACATTGAGGTGAATCGACAATAGATGGATAAAAGATACAAAGTACGAGATAAGATTAGGCCATCAGTATTAAGATGAACAGTAATGAAGAAGCGTTAAAAGACTTAGATTTATATATATAGGATAAGCAATGAGAGTAACCTGGAGTTAACCTACCTTGATGCAGTAAAGTTATACGGATGGATAACGGATCTGTGAAATAAGGTATAGCAATATTCTCAAGTTCAACAAAGTACCGAGCGAAAAACTTCAGTATACTTATTGATGCCCAAAGGGACATCTTATCAAGCTCTGTATATAAAGTGAGGCCTAGAGATTGGAGAAAAACTAGAGGAAAAAGGAAGGAAGAGTCGCATAGGCGCACTTACAAGGTTAGAGTCGTACAGGCTGCATGATAGAAGGTAGTAACGGTTACGAGATTGGAAGGATTCCAACTATAAGTCGTGGTGTAAGGAAGAGGCCTAAAGGGGGAATGCCCTGGCATTTGGATTTATTTACAGAACAGTTGCCTAGATGGAACTGAGAGTACTAAAGTATCCAGAAGACATAGGTTATGAAAATGATAAATACATCAGTCAACATTTGAGGACGAGTGTTCCAAAGGGGGGAATGATATAACACCCCACGTTTTCGTACATGGAAGCACACCATAAGTAAATTGATGAAATCTTGGAAATGAGATGTTACATCCCTTATGTTCGTACGTTAAAATTTCGTCGTAAGTTAATCAACATAAGTTCGGGAATGAGATTATTTTGGGATTATAAGTGTTACACTATTTTAAACAAGTGATAAGTAAATTCGTAAAGGTCAGGGGGTAAGAGAATCGAAGGAAATGAGTTTTGTCGAAGTTTGATATTTTGGGATAAATACGGTCCGAGCTATAATGCCCGATATTTATGGACTAATGCCATTTAAGGTACCACATGACCATGATAATAGGGTACATAAAGTGTGTCAAGTGAGTAGTATTTTAAGTAATTTGAGATAATTCTCAATTATGTGAATAATTGGTTAATTATTGGATTAGTGGAGGATTAATAAGTTAATTAAGGAAAAGAGGTGAAAATTTGGATAAGTTTAAGGGGGCTTAATGTTGCAGCCCCCCCCCCCAATTTCAGAATGTTAACTCTTAAATTATGATGAAAGGTGGCTCATTTAAGGAGATTATGGGGCTTAGTCACCTAGCATGTGGGGCCCACACCATTTAAAACATATGACATCTCTAAAAAGAGTTGCTTATATAAAAAATGGTAGGCAATTTGCCTTAGTAACATGACATTCTATTTCAACAAGAATTCAAGGATTCAAGCAAAAATTCCAACGTGACATTTTTGCAATTCTAACGAAGCCCGGTATAATCTTTCTCAAGAATATCATACGGATTTTCCCCTACTTCGATTTGTCGTTACATGTTTTATCGCAATCAACGTGTGTTGGAGAGAATGTCAAGAGAATCGGCTCAGGTATGTTAAGGCTATCCCTTCTTTCTTTTTGTCATGATCCATACGATACAAATGAAACGAGCAAATGCACAACTTCCATAAATGACTCTATTCATTGAAATATTAGAGATGCTTATATTCTTAATTCCCCATGTGTCCTATTATTCTATCATCTGTTCATAGGTCTCAGAAAATACGTAAGTTGATAAAGTTTACTTCATGATATTAATCAAAGGCATAATGGTCTTATGACACTCCGAAAGATTTTATTGATGTACTTCTCATATATTGCATTCATTTACATTGACCCGTGACCAAATGGCATTATATGCACATATATATGTATATGAGATATGGGAAAAGGTTACGGCGTTATATACACACCACCACCTGATCAGCTGGTATACGTTGATGATTTTGCTCAAAGTGGTCGAGATGATATGATGGGATGCCCTTAGAGGCTTGTTGATGTTATGAACACATGTACCTATGCACGACATGACATTCATACACATATGCATGATACTATGAGTATTTCATAATTATAGAGTTATTCAGACTTACATGTCGAGTTTTTTACTCCATGTTTCTCTCATGTCTATTACAACAACAACAACAATGGCCCAGTATAATCCCGCAAGTGGGGTCTGGGGAGGGTAATATGTACGCATATTTACTGATTTTCATCAGAGAGGTTGTTTCCAGGAGACCATCGGCTCAAGAAAGCAATAAGAGACGCTATATGAGAGGCTGTTTCTCTCATGTCTATTATTTACTGATTTTCATCAGAGAGGTTGTTTCCAGGAGACCATCGGCTCAAGAAAGCAATAAGAGACGCTATATGAGAGGCTGTTTCTCTCATGTCTATTATTTACTGATTTTCATTCTTTACATCCTCGGTACATTATTTGTACTGACATCCCTTTTGCCTGGGGATGCTGTGTTTCATGCCCGCAGGTTCCGATAGATAGGTCGAGAGTCCTCCAAGTAGGCTATCAGCTCAGCAAAGATGTTGGTGCGCTTCATTTTCTCCGGAGTTTCTTATTTGGTCAATATAGTTTGGACGTGTATTGATTAGTATGGTGGGGCCCTATCCCAACCTTTATAGTATTGATCTACTCTTAGAGGCTTGTAGACATATGTCATGTACGTGAAAGTTTGTATGGCCTTGTCGGCCTATGTTTAGTATACGAGTGCTCATTTTGGGCTTATATGCCTGTATGTCTTATGTATAAGCTGGTATTACGTGTTTTATTCTAGTTATCCTATGATAGCCTTTCCGTCTCATTTACCTATGATATTATGATATGAAAAGATACGTTAGTTGGTACTCGGTTGAGTAAGGTGCCGGGTGCTTGTCGCCGCCCATCGGCTTGGGTCATGACAGTTTCATTCAGTACTTTAGGCATCTTATAGAGCTTGAGGGAGCTGTGGTCCTTATGTACCTCCTTTAGGGCAGCCAACTTATAGTGCACTACTAGCTCCTAAGTATGAGCATATCCGGAAGACCTGTCCGAGATTATTGGGTGTTCAGCCACAGCATCAGGGTTCTCGTGCCATGGTTCCGGTGCTAGTTGTTACACCGCTTGCTCAGCTAGCCAGAGGCAGGGGTCAGGTAGCCAGAGGTAGGGGTCAGACTATTAGAGTTGGAGGTTGGGCCATTAAAGGTAGAGCCCTCCCAGCTATAGGTCGTCCCAAGGATATAGTTCAGAGTGGTGGGGCCCAGCCCTGATGTTATGCTATTCTAGCCAGGCCTAAGGCTGAGTCATCGGATGTAGTTATCATAGGTACGGTTTCAGTTTGCAGTAGAGATGCCTCAGTTCTATTTGATCCGGGTTCTACTTATTCATACGTGTCGTCCTATTTTGCCCTCTATTTGGTTATGCCTCGTGATTCTTCGAGTGCTCCGGTGTATGTGTCCACACCTGTGAGAGATTCTATCATTGTATATTGTGTCTATCGGTCATGTGTGGTCGTCATTAGAGGTCTTGAGACCAGCGTAGATCTGTTGCTTCTCAATATGGTTGATTTTGATGTCATTTTAAGGATGGATTGGCTGTCACCTTGTCATGCTATATTGGACTATCACGCCAAGACAATGACCTTAACCTTGTCAGGGTTGCCTCGATTAGAGTGGAGAGGGACTCCTGGCCATTCTACTAGCAGGGTTATCTCTTATATGAAGGCTCGACGTATGGTCGAGAAGGGGTGTTTAGCTTATTTGGCTTATGTTCATGATTCTAGCGTAGAGGTTCCGTCCATAGATTTTGTACCAGTTGTTCGCAATTTCCAGAGGTATTTCCTGCAAACCTGCCGGGGATGCCACCCGACAAGAATATTGACTTTTGCATTGATTTGGCTCCGGACACTCAGCCCATTTGCATTCCGCCATACCATATGGCCCCGCCAGAGTTGAAAATATTGAAGGAACAGTTGCAAGATTTGCTTGATAAGGGCTTTATTAGACCTATTGTCTCGCCTTGGGGTGCGTCAGTGTTGTTTGTAAAGAAAAAGGATGGATCAATGAGGATGTGCATAGATTATCGGTAGTTGAACAAAGTCACCATTAAGAACAAGTATCCATTGCCGAGGATTGATGATTTATTTGATCAGCTTCAGGGTGCCAAAGTGTTTTCGAAGATCAGTTTGAGATTTGGCTACCATCAGTTGAGGATTAGGGCATCCGATGTCCCTAAGATAGCTTTTCGGACTCGGTATGGGCATTATGAGTTCTTAGTGATGTCATTTGGGCTGACAAATGCCCAAGCAGCGTTCATGGATTTGATGAACCGAGTGATCAGGACCTATTTGGATTCCTTTGTGATTATCTTCATTGATGATATCTTGATATACTCCCGCAGCCGGGAGGAGCATGAGCAACATCTTCGGACTGTTCTTCAGACTTTGAGAGACAGCCAATTATATGCTAAGTTTTCGAAATATAAGTTTTGTTTGAGTTCAGTTGCTTTGTTGGGTCATGTTGTATCGGTAGAGGGTATTCAGGTGGATCCGAAGAAGATTGAGGTAGTCAAGAACTAACCCAGACCCACATCAACTACAGAGATCTGCAGTTTCTTGGGATTGGCGGGCTATTACTGCCGGTTTGTGAAAGGGTTTTCATCTATAGCAGCCCCGATGACCAGGTTGACTTAGAAGGGTGTCCCGTTCAGATGGTCAGACGAGTGTGAGGCGAGCTTTCAGAAGTTCAAGACTGCTTTGACTACGGCGCCAGTTTTAGTGTTGCCCACGTATTCAGGACCTTATACCGTATATTATGATGCATCTCGTATTGGACTTGGTGCGGTATTGATGCAGGGTGGCAAGGTTATTACATATGCTTCGCGGCAGCTAAAGATTCACGAGAAGAATTATCCAGTTCATAACTTAGAGTTGGCAGCCATTGTTCACACGCTGAAGATTTGGAGGCAATATTTATATGGCGTGTCATGTGAGGTGTTCACGGATCATAAGAGTTTGCAGTATTTGTTCAAAGAAAAGGAGCTCAATTTGAGGCAGAGAAGGTGGTTGGAGCTATTGAAAGACTATGATATCACCATCTTGTATCATCCCGGGAAAGCCAATGTGGTGGCCGATGCTTTGAGTAGGAAGTCAGCTAGTATGGACAGCCTTGCGTATATTCCAGTCGGCGAGATACCACTTGTATTAGATGTTCAGGCTTTAGCTAATCAGTTCGTGAGGTTGGATGTTTCTGAGCCCAGTCATGTTTTAGCTTGCACAATTGCTCGGTCTTCGTTGTTTGAGCGTATTAGGGAGTGGCAGTACGATGACCCTCATATGTTTGTCCTTTGAGGCATAGTGCGACAAGGAGATGCCAAGCAGGTTACAGTGGGAGATGATGAAGTTTTGAGGATGCAAGGTCGTGTTTGTGTGCCTAATGTGGATGGGCTTCTTGAGTTGATTCAAGAGGAGGCCTACAGTTCCCCGTATTCTATTCACCCGGGCGCCGCCAAGATGTATCAGGACTTGCTGCAGTATTATTGGTGGAGGAGGATGAAGAAGGGTATAGTTGCATATGTAGCTCGGTATTTAAATTGTCAACAAGTAAAGTACGAGCATCAGAGGCGTGGTAGTTTATTCTAGAGGATAGAGATTCCTGAGTGGAAGTGGGAGCGTATCACTATGAATTTTGTTGTTGGACTCCCACGGACTCAAAGGAAGTTCGATGGAGTTTGGGTCATTGTGGACAAGTTTAACCAAGTCAGCACATTTCATTCCTGTGGCAGTTTCTTATTCTTCAGAGCGGCTGGATGAGATTTATATCCGGGAGATCGTTCGTCTTCACGGTGTGCCCCGTGTCTATCATTTCTAATCGAGGTACACATTTTATCTCGCATTTCTGGAGGGTAGTACAGCGTGAGTTGGGTACAAAGGATGAGCTGAGCACAGCATTTCACCCTCAAACAGATGAACAGTCCGAGTGTACTATTCAAATCTTAGAGGATATGCTTCGCACTTGTGTTATTGACTTCGGAGGCTCTTGGGATCAATTCTTACCATTAACGGATTTTGCCTACAACAACAGTTATCAGTCAAGCATCCAGATGGCTCCCTATGAGGCATTATATGGTAGACGGTTTCGATCGTCGATCGGATGGTTTGAGCCGGGAGAGGTTCGGTTATTAGGTACAGATTTAGTACAGGATGCCTTGGATAAGGTCCAGATCATTCAAGATAGACTCGGTGCAGCTCAGTCCAAGTAGAAAAGCTATGCCGACCGTAAGGTCCGTGATGTCGCATTCATGGTCGGAGAGAGTGTGTTGCTTCGTGTGTCGCCCATAAAGGGCGTGATGATATTTGGAAAGAAGGGTAAATTGAGCCCTAGGTATATTGGGCCTTTTGATATTCTTAGAAGAGTGGGTGAGGTGGCTTACAAGCTCGCATTGTCACCCAGTTTATCAGTAGTTCATCTAGTAATCCATGTGTCCATGCTCCGAAAGTATCACGTTGATCTATCCCATGTGTTAAATTTTAGCTCTGTCTAGTTGGACAAAGATTTGAATTATGAGGAGCAGCCGGTGGCTATTCTAGACCGGCAGGTTCGTCAATTGAGAGCAAAGAGTTATCCTTCAGTTCGTGTACAGTAGAGGGGTCAGCCTGTTGAGGCAGCTACCTGGGAGTCCTAGTCCGATATGCGGAGTAGATATCCCCATTTTTTTCCCAACTTAGGTATTTTTCTATGTCTGTTCAAGGACGAACGGTTGTTTTAGAGGTGGAGAATGTGATGACCCAAAAGGCCATCTTATGATTTAAAAGTTAATTCTGCATTCCGAGGCCTTAAAAATCTCATTTTATTCCTCATCGATTTGCGTGCGCAGTCCGAGCGTGCTTCCGGAAAGCCTTTTTGTGGAAAACTGGTGAAACAATAATTTTTGGCCTAAAAGGTTAATTTTAGTTGACTTCAGTCAATGTTTTAGGTAAATGGACTCATGTTTTGACGATCCTGGTGGGTCTATAGTAAAATATGGGACTTGGACGTATGTCCAGAATCGAATTCCGAGGTCCCTAGCCTAAGAAATGAATTTTTGAAGAAAATTGATAAGATTGAAAATGTAATAATTTAAAGAATTTGATCTTATTGGTATCGGGACTGTATTGTGGTTTCGGAGCCCGGTACAGGTCCGTTATGATATTTGCACCTTATTTGTAAAATTTGGTGAGAAACGAGACTGATTTGACGTGATTCGGACCTTTGGTTGAAAAGATAGAAGTTTTAAAACTTTCTTGAAATTTCATGCAATTTGGTGTTAAATTTGTAGATCTAGGTATTATTTTGGCAATTTGATTACGCAAGCAAGTTCGTATGATGTTAAGACTTGTGTGTATGTCTGATTTGGAGCCCCGAGGGCTCGGGTGAGTTTCGGATAGGCTACAGAGTGAAGTTGGACTTAAACATTGCTGGTGTCTGCAACTTCTGAGAATTGGCCTCTGATCTCGCATTTGCGAGATCAGGGTTCGCATTTGCGAGCATGACAGATTCGCATTTGCTAGCTACTCATTGCAAATACGAAGATTAGCTGGGCCAAGCAGTCCTTGCATTTGCGAGAAAACCTTCGCATTTGCGAAGTTTGTCTCGAGAAGGGATTCTTTACAATTACGAAGAAGGTGATCGCAATTGCGATCCCAGTACCACATTTGCGAACAATATGTTCGCATTTGCGACAGAAGCAGAAATACGACAGGTTCGCATTTACGATGCCTGTCTCCCATTTGCGAGCTTTGCAATTGCGAAGCTCCGGTCGCAAATGCGGCATCTGCAACTGTGTAAAAGAGACTTAGAGGGGATTTTTCATTCATTCTCTCATTTTTCAAAACCTAAACCTCAAGGGGCAATTTTCCAAAGACCATTTCTTCCCCAAATCATAGGTAAATGAATCTTAACTCATTTCTTTCAATCTTTTACTTCTTTTTACAAGATTTCATCCTAGAATTAGGGTTTTTCATGGAAGAAATGGGGATTTTTGGGTAGAACTTAGGAATTTCAAAATTTGGGGATTTAGACCTCAAATTGAGGTCGAATTCCAAAACCAATTGTATATCCGGGCTCGAGGGTGAATGGGTAATAGGGTTTTGGTCCGAATTTCGGGTTTGGTCCAAGCGGGTCCAGGTGTTGACTTTTTAAAAAATGGCCTAAATTAAATTCCTTGCTATCGTAGGTAGTTCCTAAGGCTTAAATTGAATTGTTTGATAGTAATTTGCTAGATTCTATTCGTCCGGAGGCTTGCGTGAAGGGAAAATCTGTGATTGAGCTTTGATTTTGGTCGTTGGAGCGAGGTAAGTGTTGTGTCTAACTTTGACTTGAGGGATTAGAGATCCCTGACTTATTTGTTATGTGGAAATCCATGTGTGTGGCGTATAGGTGAGGTGACGAGTACCTATGTGTCGCTAAATTATCTGTTTAGCCTATTTTCCTTACCCCGTTCTTAATATATGGTCTTCCTGTCTTAATTGCTACATGCTTATTGTGTTTTCATGTTTAATTAATTACTTCTTGTTAAATGTTGTTCTCCTTATGGAAAGTATTAACTATTCCTTAGTTTTATTGTATTTCATTATTGGTTTAAATTGGCTTATATGTGTTTCATGAAATATCTTGGTTGGTCTCACTATGTGGTATTAATTGATCGAGGTTTCATAATTGTATATCTTTCCATTTGCTTTGGTTAAGGTTTGAATATTGTGGAGGGTTTGAGCTAAATTGTGAATTTCCTATTCTTATTGTGTGATTGGCTGATATGGTGGGATCGGGTTGCATGCCACAATAGGAGGAATAAGGGTGATATATTGTGGAGGAATAAGGGTGAAATGTGATTGTCTGGTGGGATCGGGTTGCGCGTCGTAATAGAAGAAATAAGGGTGATATATTGAGAAGTAATAAGGGTGATTTATTATTGTCTGGTGGGATAGGGTTGCACGCTGCAACAGGAGGAATAAGGGTGGATTGATGAGGAGTAATAAGGGTGAATATATATATATTGATATATGCTGGGATCGGAACGCAAGCCGCATCATTTATGTGTTTTCTGTATTTTATTCAACTGTGTAAGATATTTCCGGAGTTTTATATTTTATTTGAGGATTGGTTATAGCTGGGTACTGATAAGATACCGGAGTTCCATATTTATTCCTTGCACGTTACTATTTTATTTTATTCTGCACTTCTTTCTGCTTTATTATACACTGTTTGCAGGTTATATTGTTATTGTCCCGCCGTAGCCTCGTCACTACCTCGTCGAGGTTAGGCTCGACACTTACCAGTACATGGGGTCGGTTATACTGAACTGCACTCTGCACTTTCTGTGCAGATTTTGGAGCTGGTTGTGGCTGATCGAGAGATCGGTTGCAGGCAATTCATCTAGGAGACTCAAGGTAGACCTGTTGGGGTCTGCAGGCCCTGGCGTCCCCTCCTATATTCTACATTCCTGTTTTCTTTTCTTTCGAAACAGATGTAATTTCTTTTAGACTAATGTTTGTAGATATTCATAGTATGTTCGTGGATTGTGACACTAGCTTTTAGGTGGTAACAGTTTTAGGTGTTAATAGATAAACTTCAGCTCTAGAGCTGAAGTTCGCCAGTTACAAAGACAAAAACTTCAGCTCTAGAGCTGAAGTTTCCCAGTTAAACATAAAAACTTCAGCTCTAGAGCTGAAGTTTCCAGTTACAACACAAAAACTTCAACTCTAGAGCTAAAGTTCGCCAGTTACAAAACAAAAACTTCAGCTCTAGAGCTGAACTTCAGGCCCGGCTATTAGAATGCTGAAGTTTTGCGTGATTGTCTTTGCTACTTCAGCCCCGTGTGCTGAAGTTATGCGAAAAAGTGGGTACACTTGCAATTTCTTTTACAAAGCGGACACAAATTAAAATGTGACACAAAAAGCGGATATAGATACAAATGCCCCGTAGAAATATGATAACCTATTAAAGAAACACATGTATTCTAGATGTTTACACCGTGTCCTAATTGACAGGCATTTACTGTATTGCACGGACTTTGCGCTACTGAAAAATATAAGTTCCTTTGAATTTGTGCTCTAAGAATCAAAAGAAGTTATATCATAGAACATCGACAAAGAAATAAAATTACATTCAGAAAAAGACATGTGTGTTATAAATATATTATATTATGGATGTTCATTTAGTACTCCGTTGTAAATAAGCTTCCTGAAGAAGCTTATCCATATGGGACTCCACCGTAAATATGTTTATCTATTTAGTACTATATTGGAAATAAGCTTCCTGAAGAAGCTTATCACTTCGGTACCCAGTTATGGATAAACATTACCCCCGGTAGAAGATTATCCATACCGGGTATAATAAGCTTATCCATTCAGTACTCCGTTATGGATAAATATTGCTCTCAGTAGAAGATTATCCATATCTGGTACAGCAGCAGCTTACACAGCAGCTTGTAGCAGCTTACACAACAGCTTGTAGTAGCAGCTTACACAGCAGCTTATAGTAGCTTACACTGCAGCTTGTAGTAGCAACTTACACAGCAGCTTGTAGTAGCAGCTTACAGAGCAGCTTCCTTTCTTCTATAAATAGAAAATATTTCAGTTCATTATGTACATTAGTTTGAATTCGAATAATATATCAGTTTCTCTCTATACTTGTCTTTACTTTATAGTCTTTATTTTATAACACGTTATCAGCACGAGACTCTGTCATCTCGAGCAAATATTTTGAAAGTATCTGAGGTAAGAACTTTCTTTTCCTAAATAATGTCAAATCTTTCTAAACTTGAATTTGTAGCCCTGGATATATCGGGCAAAAGCTACATGTCTTGGGTGCTTGATGCTGAAATTCATCTTGATGCGATGGGTCTGGCAGACACCATCAAAGACAAAAATCAGGCATCAAACCAAGACCGTGTCAAAGCAATGATATTCCTACGCCATCACCTTGATGAGAGCCTGAAAATGGAATATCTTACTGTTAAAGATCCAGTCATACTGTGGAATAATTTGAAAGATAGATATGACCACCTGAAGATGGTCGTTCTTCCACAGGCACGATATGATTGGACTCATTTAAGGCTACAAGATTTTAAATCTATCAGTGAGTATAATTCTGTTATGTTCAGAATTATTTCCCAATTGAAGTTATGTGGTGATAATATTACTGATCATGATATGTTGGAGAAAACTTTCACCACTTTTCATGCCTCGAATATGCTCCTGCAGCAGCAATATCGAGAGATGGGATTTAAAAAGTATTCTGAACTTATCTCACATCTTTTTATAGCAGAGCAACATAATGGGCTATTAATGAAAAATCATGAAAGCCGACCTATTGGTTCTTGTCCATTTCCTGAAGTGAATGAGACGAACTTCCACCAAGCTAAACGTGGAAGAGGTCGTGGCCCCAGACGTGGTCATGACCGTGGTCGGGGAAGAAACCCCAAACATGGTAATAATAATGCACCAAAGAAGCCTCCTCACCACCAGCAGTGGAAAAGGAAGGAACAAAAGCATGAAGCGGTGCAAGCGCCAAATGTAGAAAATGCATGCTATAGATGTGGAGGAAAAGGGCACTGGTCACGTACTTGTCGTACGCCAAAACACCTGGTTGAGCTTTATTAAGCCTCCCTGAAGAAGACAGAGAAAAATGCTGAAGCAAATTTTATTTCTGAAGATAATTTAGACTTCATGCATTTGGATGTAGCTGATTACTTTGCACTCCCAGAAGGAGAAATGTAATCGGTGGTGAATCTGTAGAAATATAAATATTTTAATTTTTGTTATTTGTAATAGATAGTATGGTTATGTAATTGTTGTACATAAAGAAAAATTATGATTTGATAATGATGTTTACTATAATATATCTTATTTATGTCATTTTAAAGAATATGGATAATATTATTAGAGCAACTTAAACTCTAGCAGAGTTTGCAAGAAATATACAACCACCAGAAGTAGTTATATTTCATATATCTCATTGTAATTATATTTTGTTAACCACCAGAAGTGGTATATGTCTATGATCACCAGAAGTGATAATTTAGGCTTTCTATAGTTACAATTGAAGATAAGCTACATAAATATTCTCTATATTAAATGCACGCCTCGATTTGCTCCTGAAGTAGTAAATATTTTAAAAGAGGTTGAGGCATCACAATTTGATGTGATTAATGCGCATTCAGATAATTATGTTCGATTTCCTGAAGGATGAGAACTTTTGATAATATTAATCCATTCCCTGAAGTGAATGTGACAATACTAATAAGTCGGGTAAATATGAATGCGCTCTTGATGTGAATACATTACAATTCACCTCCAGAAGAGTTAATATAATTGAGAGAATATATACTCAATATTTCGTGTTTTAAATTTGCTCCTGAAGAAGTAACACAGTTGAAATTGCCTCCTGAAGTGGAAAAATATTATAAAGAAGAGTTTTCGTGTGCTTAAACAATTGTTTTACATTGTTTATTTGATTGTGATTTTCTCTCATGACACCAGCAGTGTCTGAGCAATATTTGATAGTACAAAATGTATCAATAACTCCTGAAGAGCTAAATGTTTGCCTAAAGAATACATGACACCAGTAGTGCCAGATAAATATTAGATTGTGGATAATAAATTAAGGCTCTCGAAGAGCTTATATACAAATATGTCATTCATATTATATGATTATGGTCAAAACATATGTTGCAGTAAACCTGAAGTTTACTAATACAAATGGCTATCATATTGAGACTACAAATGATTGGAAGATTGATTATCTTCATGTTTCCACAATCATAGGGGGTAAAATAATATGTATGTGAGAAGTTACCTGCCTTATTCTTTAATTTGTACTATATCATGTATCACAGTAAACCAGAAGTTTACTAAAGCAAAAGTTTATGCCATTCTGGTTTACTAAGAGATAACACATGACATGATAAACTTGAAGTTTTTATTTGCCATTTTTAAATGAGCTATTTGAGAATTCAGATAAGCATATACTAAAGAACTAGAAGATTCTTCAGGAATTCTCTTGTGTTGCTTGTTCTCATAATGAATTGATTATACCAGTTAAAGTTGGGACTAAGACCCCTGATTCTGAAATATATAAAAGGTGAATATGGGCCCGTTCACCTATCATGTGAACCACTTATAGGTACATATATGAGATGGTTACATGTGTAATTATTGTCAACCTGCAGTTTGGCATTTGGAATTGCTTTTCTCAATTAAGAGCATAATTTTCAGATTATGAAATCAAGACAGTTCATCTTGATAATGCTGGTTTATATCCAAGCTGGTTTAGCATTGAATACCTCCTATTAATGTCTAAACCATTGCTTATGAGAACAAAGCTTCATGTGTTGGTCCAAGATTTTTTAAATTGCATATAGCAGCACTTGTATGCATCATATCAACAATATATGATAAGTCCTCCCTTCACAATTGGTTTAGGATCAGAAATCAAATATTTTTACTATCTTTTGTTTCGTGGTATATGATTAATTTCTCTACCATAATACACAAAGATATGTTTCCCAAAGATGATTGGGGATATATGTTAGTTTTTCTAACATTTGGGGGATGGAATAAACAGTTGAAAAATATGCTATATGAAACGAATTATCATGATCCTCACTTAGAAGATAATTCAAGTCGAATGCCAGAAGCATTTGCTAATCCAAAATTAAATATCATATTTCAGCTGCAAATGCTCCTATTAAAATTAAAGTCCCTGAAGGATAGAGTTTACTGTACGCATGAAGCGTGGTAGACCAATCGGTTCCAAAGGTAACAATCCTTAAAAAATAGTAGGAGCTAATGATCATAATGAGGAGGAAATATGCTCTAGAAGAGCCCACGACATAACATTTCATGAAACTCCCGGAAAAGTTCAGGTACCTGAAAATAAAGAAAGTGATGAGATCTCCACAAGTTATGTCACTTCGGAACTGACACAAAATGATCGTCGACGATACATTTAATACAATATAGTGCACAATATTGTAAATGATTGTGAGGATCGGACTAGCAGTCCAGACACTTGAAGATGTCGTACCATTTAGATACAAGTCTTAACCTATATGACTTATTTGGCTAAATCTATATGAAGATCCTTGAAGGATTGAAAATGCCCGAAGCATATAATTCAAAGTCTTGAGAAATGTACTCGATCAAATTATAAAGATCTTTGTACGATTTAAAGCAATCTGGGCGCTTGTGGTATAATCGCCTTAGTGAATATTTGCTGAAAGAAAGTTACATAAATTATGTTATTTGTCCATGTATTTTTATAAAAAAAAATGTCATCAGACTTTATTACACTTGCTGTTTATGTTGGTGACATAAATTGGAACTCCAGAAGAGCTCCAAGAGGGTCTTAAAAATGCTTTTACATGGACAAAGTGTACCCATTAAGTACACCATTGGATATTCAATCACTTGAAGTGAATAAGGATCTGTTCCAATCTCTAGAAGAGGATAAAGAGCTCCTTGGTCCTGAAATACTCTATCTCGGTGTAGATGTTGCACTTATTTATCTTGCTAATGCTAACAAAAGTGGTGCAAATCGTATTGATAATGCAGATGCAGGTTATTTATCCGATACTCATAAAGTTCGATCTCAAACCGGCACGCAGGGAGTGAATATGATTGAGATCAGTGATTCATTCGAGAAATATGTGGGTTGGAATGTGAAAAAAGACCCACAATTTTATACAAAAACAATGTTGCATGCATAGCCCAATTGAAGGGAAGATTGATAAAAGGAGATAGAACGAAGCACATTTCACCAAAATTATTCTACACACACGATCTTCAGAAAAGTGGTGACATTGATGTGCAACAAATCCGTTCAAGTAATAATCCAGCAGATTTATTCACTAAATCTTTGCCAACTTCAACTTTTGAGAAGATGGTATACAAGATTGGAATTCGGAGACTCAAATATTTGAAACAAGGTTTTCATCAGGGGGAGTAAAATACGCGATGCACTCTTTTTCCCTTACTAAGGTTTTTTCCCTTGGGGTTTTCCTTATAAGGTTTTTAATAAGGCACCTAACAATGCGTCTTACTAAATATGTGTACTCTTTTTCCTTCACTGGGATTTTTTTCCCACGTGGTTTTTTCCAGTAAGGTTTTAATGAGGCACATTATCTTTTTAATGAACATCCAAGGGGGAGTGTTATAAATATATTATATTATGGATGTTCATTTAGTACTCCGTTGTAAATAAGCTTCCTGAAGAAGCTTATCCATATGGGACTCCACCGTAAATATGTTTATCTATTTAGTACTATATTGGAAATAAGCTTCCTGAAGAAGCTTATCACTTCGGTACCCAGTTATGGATAAACATTACCCCCGGTAGAAGATTATCCATACCGGGTATAATAAGCTTATCCATTCAGTACTCCGTTATGGATAAATATTGCTCTCAGTAGAAGATTATCCATATCTGGTACAGCAGCAGCTTACACAGCAGCTTGTAGTAGCAGCTTACACAGCAGCTTATAGTAGCTTACACTGCAGCTTGTAGTAGCAGCTTACACAGCAGCTTGTAGTAGCAGCTTACAGAGCAGCTTCCTTTCTTCTATAAATAGAAAATATTTCAGTTCATTATGTACATCAATTTGAATCAGAATAATATATCAGTTTCTCTCTATACTTGTCTTTACTTTATAGTCTTTATTTTATAACAATGTGCTATTGTTTTCAGTAGATATTGTCTGGTTTTTTTCACATAAATTCCTTGAAGCAGTATATCTTGGGTTCTCTGATTCTTCAGTTTTGTCCTAACAAAGAGAATTACGTTAGAATTCATCGAGAGCTTATATAGAAATTATACAGGTCCATATTAAATTTGAGTAAGAATGCTTGAATTTATATGTGGTTTAAGGATACGTGATATAACTTGGCACAAATTAAGAAGACAAATATTAATATTGAAATTAACTGTAAAGAAATAAATACAAACCAAACGAATCGACTAGTCTTGGCCCTCAAGTTCGATCACCCTTGAACCAAATAAATGATTATGGTCCTAAATATAACACATAAAAGCAGCAACATAAACAACTAAGCAAAAAATATGAGAAATAAGCAGCTGTTTTATTTACTTGCTATATATTTGTTGATGTTTGATTAATTCATTGAATGATAATACTCCCTCCGTTTCAATTTATGTGAACCCGTTTGACTGGGCACGAAATTTAAGAAAAAATGAAGATTTTTGGAATTTGTGATCTTAAACAAGTCAAAAAGGGACCCAGAATATTTGTGTGGTTATAAAAACTTCTCATTAAGGGTAGAATTGTAAGTTTAAACTAAATTGTTTCCAAATTTAGAAAGGGGTCATTCTTTTTGGAACGGACCAAAAAGGAAATAGGTTCACATAAACTGGAACGGAGAGAGTAGCTAATATATTGTGCGGCAACCCACGATGCATCAACTCTGAGGTATAGTGGCGTACGCAAAAAATTTCATTAGCGATGTCACAATTTGAAAAAATAAACAAATAAATAATTTATTTAATTGTAAGCGATGTCATTTTCTATATTTCTCTTATACATAACTAGTAAAAAAAATCGACAAAGTAGTGTTCCGTGACACTGCATAGGACAAGGTGTATACGCCACTGCTGAGGCAAGAGAAGCAAGACTTGACAAGTCCATATAAATAACTAAAGTTTGAGTCTTCGTGGGCTACATTCTCTGTACAAAAGTCAGTCTATTCTTATTTTTTCTTTTAAATGTCCTTTGATAAATCCAACACTATTAGCAAAACATAATGATGATGAATTAATCCAACACTATTAGCAATACTGCTGCTATCCATAAACTGTAGTAATACCAGAAGCGACCATAATAAGGCCTAGATCAAGACGATTCACAAATCAATTTCTGTTAAGACTGTGTGAGCTATCTTCTTATTATGCATGCTGTTAGGTATTGTCCTGATTTTCTTACCATATTTGATTTTTCTATCTCATGAAAGAAAGGACAATATATTTATCATAATTAGGTTTTTTTCGTAGAAGGAAAATATAATTCTTCCATATTTGGCTAGTCCATTTTCTTGTAAGAAAAGATTTCGAGTTCTATAAATTGAAGATTTGTCCTTCTCATTCAGTAGTATCCACAATGTAGCCATATGGAGTTTGAGAGTCGTGTTTAGGGACAGGATTTTACGGGACAAATATTAGTGTGTCACTTGTGTTTGCCTCTTCGTGAGGTTGTTCTCTCGATATTTTGTACTCTCTTTTATTATAGTGGATTGCTCATCTCCGTTGTGGATGTAGGTCAGTTGACAAAACCACGTTATATGTTTGTGTCTCTTTTGGTATATTTCTCTTTGTTGTATGATTTATCGCCGTTCAAGATTTGCGTTACTAGTTTCTGCATGACTCATGATTTATTCAATTCTAACAATTTCATTATCTAAAAACATACATATAAGTCAATTTTTACCATAGTGTACTTAAAGGAATTAACATAGAGCCTTAGCATCTTCGGAGATAACTCATAGTTAGAAATTATGTCGCTTAATTCTCTCACAAAATTATATTCTCTATTTGATTTCATTCAGATAGGAAATAGAGCATCGAAGAATGTCCAAAATAATTTACTACTTCGAGAGAAAATCAAATCAGTGATATCTTTTCAAGTTAATGTTGATGATTTTATCTAGGAACATTAACCTAGGATAAGGGTAAAAGCCATTTATGTTCATCTTCTAGATTAAAAAAATTTAACAATACATATTTTGAAGTTCATTTGGATAGAAAATTTTCATTTCTTAATCAGATGATGAAAGTACAAGCATGTGTGATCAAAATGAAAAAGAAAGCTAGGATTACTATGGATATTCAATATTGTATACTACCATGATCAAAAGTCAGAGGGTAGATACGGAAAATACTTATCCACACCGGGTGTTTACACCAAACTATATTAACTCACTATGGTTAATTAATTTAATTAGATAAGAATGCATATAATTTACTATAGTGAAATGATTGAAGTCCATATGCAAGACACATGTCATGTATCTATTGGTTTGATGTAAACACCCGGTACGAGTAAGTTTTTCCCGAGTAGGGACTATAATTTCCAAAAAAAAAATCCTTGTATTTGCTACTACATTGCAAATGAAATTATGGATTCAACTAAAATAGTATGTTGCCTTCTCCACAAAGGAGTACTCGCTCCTACAACTAAAATAGTACTCACTTCGTTCCAATTTATGTGAACATGTTTGATTGGACACGAAATTTAAGAAAAAATAAATATTTTTGAAATTTGTGGTCCTAAACAAGTCAAAAGGGGGTCCAAGATATTTGTGTGGTTATGAAAGCTTCACATTAAGGGTAGAATTGAGAGTTTAAGTTAAATTGTTTTCAAATTAAAAAAGAGTCATTCTTTTTGGAACGGACCCTGAACTGAAAGTAAGGGAGTATCTACTAAAATAATGATATTCTTGTTCTCATAGTTTTTTTCTCCCAATTAGATAGATTTTTTATCTATCTCAAAAGCTCTAAAATTCTGAAAGTTACCTTAAAAAGCTTCTTATTTTCTTATAAAAATGATATGCTATAAATAGTATATAAAGCCCCGATTATATCTATCGTAGAAAGCTTCCTTATAATCTATTTTTTGGCTCTTTGACTTCAAAATTGTAATATAATAGCTATTATTAATTAAGATAAGTAGTGAGACAGAAAAGATAACAATTATTTTTACAAAACAGTGAATAAATTTCGGCTTAAATAAACAAAGCTGAATACTTTATAATGGTCAAGCTTGTTTATACCTAAATTAGAGAACCAGATGACATGTTAAAAGGAAACTGTAAAGATTATCAATGTCATAAAAAAACATACGACAAAACACCAATAAATGTATAAAATATCCAATTAATATAAGAAAAATAAAAAATAAAACATGGCACAATGACCAAGACAGAAGATGCATAAAAAATATTAGGAATCTTACACAAAATTAGAATATTTATGGGCATCAATAGCATCCTTAATCTTTTTCTGGAGTTAACACCACCTGTGATACCATCTTCTAAAATATCAATCAACAAACAAACACATTGCAATCATCAGTCCAAACATTATACAATAATTTTGTTAGAGAAGTGCTGATATTTTTTATTTTAGAAGAATTCAACAACAAATACAGAAATTATGAAAATCATCAATGCTTGCATGACAAAAGGAACAAAGAGAAACCATATTCTTATTAGATGTTCATTTTCCTTTCTCAGTATTTAAGTAACCGAAAATTCACAAGAGTAATCTCAAAAGGAAACCAAAAGCAGGTAAAACATAAAATTGAAAGATAAATAGATGGGGACTAAGTAGCTAGAGAAACCAAAAGATTGAAAATAAAACTTGGTAGAAATGAATATAGCGAACAATAACAATAATATACCAATGTGATCCCACAAACGCTTTTTTTTCTCCCTGGAACTTTTGATCCCTTCGCTCCGTTCGTTCCGAGCTCGCGCATCCCTTCCTCTCGCACCTGGTCTAGTATCTCTTAGGTCGATATCCAGTAGCTCCAGTAGCAGCAGAGGGAGAAGATCGGTAGTAGAAGGTAACGTTTACGTAGACCTTAGTCTACCTTGCGTGAGTGATGATAGGCTATAATTGTGTATTTTAGTTGCTTATTACACTCGAATTTATTGCACTTTAATTGAGTTTGAGCTTTAATCGCTAGTGTTTTATACTAAATATGTGTTTTATGCCTTTTAGGAGTGATTCCGATCTATGTAGGCATTATGGAATGAATTCAAGTGATTTGGAGCTTTGAAGTCTGAGTAGCCCAAGACATTAAGCCGGGATCGTGTTCGGAGGTCGTGTACCAAGTCCGGATGTTAAAACAGGACGAAATAAGTTCACTCTGAGAAAATTACACTGCCGCGCCGCAAGGTGCAGCAGTGTAAAATGTTGCCTGAGGCGAAAAGTTGAGGCTGCTGATAAACTCCATTAGCGCGCCTCATGGCGCGGCGCAGGGTGCAGCGCGGCTGTACAAATTTTACAGTGCCAGAGTCCTATTTCGCGTGGGAGAAGGTGTTTTCGTCTGGTCCCAACCCTACTTGGTATAAATACATATAAAAACATTATTTTGAGGACTTTGGACGGAGCTTAGCGTGGGGAGACGCACTTTGGAGCAAAAATACACACAAGAACATCTCCGATTTCTTCATCTTTTATAGTATTTTTAATTATTCAAAACTTATGCAATTGTTTGATTACATCATGAGTGGCTAAACACCCGTTGTTTGGAGTTGTGATTTAGCCATGAATATTGTTGTTTGATATTAGCTTGGCCTTGATTATAATTCACCAATATATGGTTGTTTCTTCAATTATGTGTTTAATTGCTTAATTGTCTGGCCAGCAGTTAGGTTCTATTTACTATCTATGCTATGCTTGGGAAAGCCATGTTTAGATTAGAGAAGAATTGAAGAGATCATGATCTTAACCCTTAGGGGGAGCAGATTTGTGGTTAGGATAGGAATATACCTAGTCACCATGCTTAATTAAATATCGTGATCTTAATGCATTCTTAATAGATTGATTTCATAGGAATATAGGTGTTAATCTATTGAGAATAAGTGAGTAGTACTTTGGGAGAAGGCTATGAGAGCATTTATCGATTAATTAGCAACCATGAGTGAATTATATGAAAGGGAGAGTTAATTAGAACACAATATGAATGGTGAATCGATCACAACCCTGGAATAGTTGTCTCTATTGAATACACAACAATCATTCTACTGCTTGATAATTTAGTTATACTTAGAATTATAGTTAGCATAATTAAACTCTTGAATTCGAACTTAGCTTGACGGAATAACAATATTGTTATGTTAGTGAGTAGTTGATATAAGTCTTTGTGGGTTCGTCACTCGACTTATTATTATATTACTTATCGACCACATATACTTGCGTGTGCGTTTGAGAGCAACATTTGTTGTGCAGGTTTAAAAAAATTATAAAAAATGCAAAAGAACCAACATGCAACCATTTTCATGAGAATGAGAACTATTATGCAGGTATGAATATATAAGAGGAAAATACAAAGAAACGAACAGAAAATCGTCTCTTAATATTTGTCGAGTTCTATTTTATTGCTTCTTAGTTGCGAGAAAAGTGAAAGTCACCATTCATAAGTTGTAAAAATGGTATAGTAGCCACTAATTAAGGGAGTCTTTAATTTTTATCCACTAATTATAATGCTCAGCAAAAATAGCCACTACTAGACAGTTTTACCTTTTCTTCAATTCTTATATTTCCAAACCCTTGTTTTATTCATTCAGAAGAGGGAAAATTTGAGAGCTAATATTTCAGGGTTTTCGTGTGTTCTTAGCATCTGTATCATCCTCGCATGCAAACGAGCTGCAGTTAATCTTTCTCCTTCTTCATCTTCTCTGTCATCTTCTTTGCATCGAACGATTGAACTGGTAATTTTTTTTCTTTTATGCACTTTTGTTTTTGTATATGTGTAATCGCGATCAATTCTGTGTTAAGTATGTGTGAAATTTCAAAAATGATCATTATAAGTTGATTCAGTGTTGGAGAAGTAGCGTATTTTTGTGATGCTGTTATTCAGAACTTTTTGGTATTGAAATGTGAAATGTGTTTGTGGTTGAATCAATATATTTAATTTTGTAAGGACATTTCATAAAAATAGTCGTAGGAATTCATAAGCTAACTGTGTTTATGAATTTTTAGTTAACTATGTTCATAAAAGATAAGGACCAAACGACATTAACTTTTGAACTTGGAAATCAAAGTTAAGGACTGAGTGTCCTTAACTTTTAAACTTGAAACTTGAAGTTAAGGACCAAGTGTCCATAACTTTGGAACTTGAAAGTTGAAGTTTAGGACCAAGTTTCCTTAATTTTCCAACTTGAAACTATAAGTTAAGTACTGCCTGATTTTACTTTTTAACCTTGTAACTCTAAGTTAAGGACCAAGTGTCCTTAACTTTTGAATTTGAAACTATAAGTTAAGGACTGCCTATTCTTACCTCTTTAACTTGTAACTCTAAGTTAAGGACCAAGTGTCCTTAATTTTGAACTTGTAAGTCAAAGTTCGGGACTAAGTGTCCTTAACTTTTGAACTTGGAATTCAAAGTTAAGGACCATGTGTCCTTTAGTTTTGAACTTGAAACTTGAAGTTCAGGACCAAGTGTCCTTAACTTTTTAACATGAAACTATAAGTTAAGGACTGCTTGTTCTTAACTTTTTAACTTGAAAACAAAAACTTAAACTCTAGAGCTGAAGTTCGCCGATTACAAAACAAAAACGTCAGCTTTAGAGCTGAAGTTCGTCAGTTACAAAACAAAAACCTGAAGTTCGTCAGTTACAAAAACAAAAAGTTCAGCAATTACAAACAAAAACTTCAGCAAATAGAGAACAAAACTTCAGCTACTATGCTTAAGTTCAGCAATTACAAACAAAAACTTCAGCACAATTGGTTCAGCACACTTGCTACTTCAGTCCCGTCTACTAGAATGCTGAAGTCTTAGAATATATAGTCCATAAGCTATAAACTACACATTCTCTTTGGAAAAATTGATTTGTTCTAATCTATAAACTACATTGTGGATATTTTTGTTGTCCTCTTGTGAGAAGTAGAGATCCTTAATTTATAGATATGCAAAACTTGTCTTCCAAGAAAAGGATAAGACATATTAAGGAGATCTAATCCTTTTCGGAGTCTTTTTCCATTCCTTCAAGAAAGAGAGTCCTAATAGATTAGAAATTCAGGGCAAATCCTAACATCATGATGTTGTGTCTTCCTACTCTTTCGTTTGTCTCTTTTCGTTTCGTCTTCTTGAGCCGAGGATCTTTCGGAAACAACCTCTCTACTCCTCGGGATAGAGGTAAGGTCTGCGTACACACTACCCTCCCCAGACCCCACTAGTGGAATTTTACTGGGTTATTGTTGTCGTTGTTGTTCTGTGGCTGTGTACTCGTGAGAAAGGGTCTTTGGAGGAGACTACTACAGAGCAAAGAGAGTCTTTGGGGGAGACTCTATTCTAATGATTGTGCAGTTCCTGATCGTGCTTCTGGGGTTTCGGTTAGAAGGGCTTTGTATTGGACGGCTCTTAACCGTTTGAGGTGCGTGTCAAATGGGGTTTTCGTAAGATAAAATGGGGGTTTGGTAAATGTGCGTGTCAATCATTGAATGGTATTTGAATGGTATTTCTCCCGGCACGTGTGTTGCACGTGTATGCCGAGTCATGTAATCTACAATATTGTAAAATAATTTCAAGAATATTAAACCAAAGCTTTGACTGATAATTGTGGATGAAAGAATAAATTATATATAAGTAAGAATTTTACGAATAATCAATGTGTATCATCGTATGGTGACTTAATTATTTATCGAGGTCAAGATGATTGGATATCCTCACACACACATATATTGGCATGATATCTTTATGAATTGAGATTCTAACATTAGAATAGCCTATGATTGTTTTATTATTTTTTTAAAAATTCACTGTCAAATTCACTAAACTTCCCTGTAAAATTATGTACGTTTGTATAATCATACCAATGTATTTAAAATATAAATTGCATAAATTACATAAACTTATCTATACAATACATCAAATGAACAATTTTTTCTTGTACAATTGTGTAATTTTAACTTATATTTCATGTGTCACTATTATGTCTTTTCTCCTGCTTGGTTCTTCTCCAATAAGTGATTTACTGATTCTAACATGCAAACTACATCTAAAAAGCATGAGATTAAAATTAAATGATAAGTATCAAGTACGTAATTATGTACAAAAATAATTCATAAATTCCTAAAGAGTTACCAAAGATATATAGTGTCAGTTACTAAAATTTTCGCCTCTACCAAAAATACAGAAACGTTAGAAAAAATTCGAAATAGAAATATTATTGTCAAGTTTTTTGCAATGGTGTTGTTACTTGTTAGTAGAAGTTTTCAAACGGCCCGTTGTATTAAATCGTATACAATCGATGAAAGTTGTATAAAATCTTATATCCCCCCCCCCCCTTAATATGTCAATTGGTTTTGGAAGTATCCTTATGTAAATTATTCCTATTTTCAAATCAGAATATAGTATTATTTCTCTGAACTTATATTCATCAACTTATTAACCTTCAAATCTCATGTACAGAAAATTATAAGATCTCATGTACTCTCTCACTCGTATCGACGCCAATCATAGCTTGGTCTAATAGAAAATCTCAAGTTAACTTTTTGAAATTTTGAAAAAACGAACAAAACTCCTCTTGAATATTAGCAGAGAGAAATCTTTTTGAAGTGGTAAGATAATTATTTGAATAGCTGTGACTCTTCAAAAGAAGAATAAAGGTTGAGTTGGGATGTTTGTAAGTGTTAGCAAGACAATGAGAAAATGCTGTATGAATAGTCTTGTCTCTCCTTCCTTTGGCAAGGGAAGCGAGGGTTAATATATTCCTTAATGCTTGAGATAATGCTGTATACAAATATTCCAAGAATATTCCTGGTTTTTCTTGTTCATATTTATATTTTTTTCAAAGTGATTTTTTAATTTGGTCCCCATATTTGATTCAATAAGATGGATGACACTGATTCGTATAGTCTTGTGAATGGTAATTCTTCCTTCCTGAGGAAATCCTTTAAGTCATGAGCTAATCTCAGAGTGAACTCATCTAGTATTATTGTTAGCTCTTCTTTCTATGCTTTACATTTTAAAGCAATGTGAAGGAAAAGCTGCTATCTTGCTGCTCTAATTCTGGAAAAAGTTTTATGTCATCTATCTCCTTGATTATGACTACAGAGACTCCTAAAATCGAGATTTATCAGTACTTATCACTTAAGAAGGTAACTATAGACGAAGCGGATGCTTACTGAAATCTTGATGCAGAAATATGTCGTTATTTTCAGGTTTTAATTTATTTGCCACAGTAGGACTGGATCATCCGCGGTAGTAAGTATAGCAGTAGTATCAAGGATGCGCGCGCGCGCACAAAACAAAATTTGGTTTAGTTAATTATAGAATTAGTTGTTGATGGCACAAGACATGAGTTTATGGCTTTGCATCAATTTCTTATAGTGCCTCATAATACCAAACTGATATTGTTCTGATGCTTGAAGAGGAATTCATCTGCTTCCGTGGACATGTTCTGGTGCTTCTAATGAATGGTTTCTTGTGTTTGTGCAGAGGGCCGAATCTCTGTGTCTCTCTCGATACATTTTTTGAGCAGATCATCGTACTTGAGATTTATTTTGTTTTCTCAGTTTAGTTTCTGAACATTAGATGAGTAGATGATCTGAGTAACTATTTGCATACTCATCTGACAAGGGAGGGATTTACATTAAGGTTTTAACTATCATGTCAAAACAGCAAGACTGTTGTCCTTTTTGTTGCAGTATCAAATTTTCCAGCTTTGCTATGTTTTAGCTTATCAGATATAACTCTGCTTTTCATAACCAACACCTCTAATTGTCGATAAATTCAAGATTCAAGCCTTTGTCCTGTAGGTGATTAATGGAGAACGAAGTCGATAAGTAACAACAACAACAACAACAACAACAACATACCCAGTATTATCCCACACCGTGAGGATTGTGTAACTGTCAAAATCTTTGACTACTACAGGCTAAAGATCCATTTACCAGTAGGTAGTACTTATATCTGAACAAGTAACAATAAACTGAAAGTGAAAAACCTGCTGAATAATGGTTCAGCCTAGGAAACTTATGCTTGCAATTCTGAATATGAACCTTTAGTTTTTGTCAATTACTTAAAAGACAATTCATATTTTCTCATGCTTATGCTTTGTATTGTTTGTTTGAGAAAAACAGCATATTAATGCAATGACAGTTGTTAGCAAAATGCTATTATAAGTTTTTCCAATAATATTCTGCATTTGTCTTTAGCCTGTTATCTTTTTACTAGTGAGATAGCCCGGGCTCAACGACTATTTAGTATTGTTGTTAATATTATTTTCAATAGTCGCTCACCTCTGCACATGACTGTAGAGAAAATGACTTGACTTATTATTGTATAAACTATTCACTATTCAAATGAAAGCCGATCTATCATCTATCGCTAGTATAATCCCACTTAGTGGGGTCTGGGGAGGGTAGTGTGTACGCAGACCTTACCCCTACCCTAGGGTAGAGAGACTGTTTCCAAATAGACCCCCGGCATCCTTCCCTCCAAAAACTTCCCACCTTGTTCTTGGGGAGACTCAAACTCACAACCTCTCGGTTGGAAGTGGGGGTTGCTTACCATCAGAGCTACTATTTCTTTTGTAAGAATTTACATCTATCGCTAGTAAATTCTTACAAAAGAAATAGTAGCAAATCATTTATATCAAGGTACGAAGTCCTTGGAAAGTATGAATATTTTAGAAGCAATGAGTTTATTAATGGTGGCTCAAACAAAAGTAAAGTTATTATGATATAGGTCAGCAGCAAAAGAAAAGTTTAACTCACCTAGATCAGTTGTCTCCATTGCCATTAATTTACAACAGTAGTCTTTGTTGTCTTTACAACTTTTTTGGAAAGATAAGTAAGACTGAGGGAAACATATAACAGATTTAGAAATTTTTTTTTAATAAATGGCAAACAGTTCATCTAAGGGACTGATGAAGATACTAATTAAATTTAAAGCAATTCACATTGAGTACAGTTGAATCCAAAAATAAAAACATATGTGTCATTGCTAATAAATAACAAACTCTACTCCTTTATCCGGGCTTGGGACCGGCTGTGTCGCAGTATAACTTGAACACAGGCGGAGTTAAAACATAATTTTTTCTGGAGGTAAGGATCATGCATATCAACTTTACAGAGTTACAAAATCACAAAAATATGTAATAACCCTTTGTATTTTTAAATTTGCGAACACGAATGCTTTCACTGATTGATTCTTGAAGAGTTTTACAATATAAACATTCTTATATGTATATTGTGCATAAAAAACCTATATCAGAAGAATAAAAGTGTTACAATGATTTGCAGGTAAACAAACTAACTCTTATTTACGTCCTACCAAATTGTAGGAAAATTATTTCAAGACCCAAAGAACCCATTAGAATAAATAATAAGTAGAACAATTAGAAACAGAAGTTATTGTTTCATTTTCTAAGAAAAAGTGAATGAGGAGCAACAATCAGCAAGATAAATATATACCACATAAGCAATATAAATAAGGAAGCTATAAAGTTATAGAAGGACTTTTTGAATGATTTCCTTATACACTATGTTATATGTAGACACCACATCATCGTTATCTGCCGTAGGTGGCCTATACAGTTTGAACTCTTTGCTCTCGATAAAGCAACATATAATTGGCCATGAGAGAATACTGGTTCGCATAAATAAATTTCAACATAATCTAATGTTTGTCCTTGCGCTTTATTTATCGTCATAGTGAAACACAGGTGTAGTGGGAATTATGTTCTTTTAAATGGGATAGGTAATTTCTCATCATCTGAAGATAACAATGGTATTCTAAGAATAAATACATGTGTATTCTTAAAATCACCTGTTACAATTTTAGCGCTTATAACACGACTCTAAAATCACAGCATATAAGTCGTGTACCGTTGCACAAACCTTCACAAGAATTTAAATTTCGCAGTAATATAGTAGGACAATTTTCTTTCAAGATTAGTTTGTAAGGAGGCATACCAGCAGGGTTCAATAAATGTACAAAATCCTCAAACTGACTTTGATCATTCGGTTCAAAAATTTCATCAGTGGCAACAAATGTCTTAGCATCTTATGAAATAGAGTTATAATTCTATCATTCAATTCATCAACAAGATCCTAGAAAGCAGAAAGATGAAAGGCAATTAAGATTTCATTCAGCCTTTCGAACCAAATGCTCTTAATCGGTCCAAGACTAACGGGAACAATCAAACAAGCTAAACTAATGAATTCAAACAAAACTAAAGAAGCTAATAACTAACCACTATTCCTGATTTAAAAAGAAACACATGCAATAAAAAGAAGAAGAAGAAAAGTAGAAAAAGATAAAAAAAAAAAATGGGATAGAGAAAATATTAGGAAAACCTGCCAAGCCGAACGGACACAAATATTGTAATCTTCAAACGAACCTCTGATTTTTGGCCGAGATAGACTTTAACCGTGTGTTCTCGACTGAAAATACACGATTAAAGTCGATTTCAAACTCAAAATCTCGAGACCCTGCTACTCTGATTTTGGGACTTAGGGCTTGAATCTTTGATCTAAAATTTGAGAAACTCCAGTAGGATTGGAAGCAAACGGGGTGGGGATTCAAGATGAGGAGGGGGGGTGGTTGTCTGGTGTGATTTTGGACCCGATTGGATGAGTTAGGGTTTCGGTCGCCCTCTTCAATCCAAGATTCGAAGAGTTTTGGTGGGATTCAAGGGAGATGGTTTGGGGTTTTGGAATGGGGAGATGAAGGGGAATCAAGGGTGTAAATTTGGGGTCGATCGGAGCACCGCCGCTGGCAGAGACGATTTCCGGCAAGCGGTTCCGGCGGGGATGATGAGAATCTGGTGAAAGAGATGAGAGGGGGTAGGGGCACATTTGGACACTTAAATATCAGGTGATCCAAGCTTCAGGACCGTCCGATCAACAAACCTTGACGGTCCTGATCTGTCGCCAACGAAACGAGGTCGTTTTGATTAAAAATGGGGGAAGACCGGACCGGGTTAAGGTGGTTTGGGTCGGGTGAGGGGGTTTGGACGGGTGTGGGGATGGACGACTTGGGCCTGAGGAATTTTGAATACAAATGGCCCAAATCAGGATCTTCTAAATCCAACTCTTTTTATTTTCCTTTCTTTTGATTTTTTTCTAATTTCTTTTAAAATCAAATTTAAAAATTAAAAATTAAAATAAGACCTAAATTAATTCCTAACCAAATTATCCTATCAAATTGAATTAACTAACTCTAAATAATGCTTACCACCCCTAATTAAATGCCAAATTAAAGAAAACTAACAAAAATTCGAAAAATTTAAAATTAAAGTGCGGAAAATGAACTATTTTGTGCTTTTCTCATTTTTATAAAACACTAAATTATTAAGTAGTTCAAAAATACAAAAATTAAATCCTAAATGCAAATGCAGCATATTTTGTATTTTTCATTAATTAAACAAAATAAGATGCACAGACAAAATGCAAATAATTTACAGAAACTGCCACAAAATTGCAAACACTTGAAAGAAATTATTTTGCTTTGAATTTGTTGGAATAATTCATATAGGGCAAAAATCGCGTGCTCACAGCTTCCCCTTTTTTCCCGAAAACACGAAGAGTTTTCGTGCAAAGATAAAGTGAGCGGATACGAGCAATTTTTGCCTGTTTGAATACTCCGTGGGAAGCATTTTTGAAAGATTTGATCGCATCCTGCTTCTGAGGTTGCCTACATATCCTCGGCTAAAAGGAATCAGGTCAGTGTAGTTCCGGAAGTTTTGGTAGTTGGGACTACCATGAAGCTGGGCTTTCATTGTTGCTGTTGCTGCCGCTACTGCTTACTGAACTCCTTATTACACCATATCAAAAATAAAAGAAGCTAGACTAGACTATGATCTATGTTTTATAAAATCCTATCTAGATCTTCAAACTTGCTCTTGTGCTTCTTGTTGCCTTGTGGTCCTCTATTCTCTCGGTGATATCCATTTGTTATCCCCTTGAATTGTAAGCTGAGATGTCTTCCCCTTCTTCATGTGGGTGCCTGACTGCTGAACTTGATATGTATTCCCATGCTCTCCAGGCGGGCTCCTGATCGCTGAACTTGAATGTATTCTCATGCTATCCAGGTGGGCTCCGAATATCAATAAGATATTTTGAAAACCAAAACTTGAATTGTACTCCTTTGTTCTCCAGGCAGTCTCCTGACTGCTAAACTTGAAAGTATTCCCTGCTTTTCAGGCGAGCTCCTGACTGCTAAATTTAAAAGTATTCCCTGCTTTCCAGGCGGGCTCCTGACTGCTAAACTTGAAAGTATTCCCTGCTTTTCAGGCGGGCTCCTGACTTCAACTTGAAATGCATTCCCTGCTCTCCAGGCGGGCTCCTGACTTCAATACAAACAAAACAAAGAATTTGAAAGCTAAAATTTAAATTGTACTCCCTTGTTCCCAAGCGGGCTCCTGACTGCTACGCTTGAAAGTATTCCCTGCTCTCCAGGCGGGCTCCTGACTACTGGCTTGAAATGTATTCCCTGCTCTCCAGGCGGGCTCCTGACTTCAACTTGAAATGCATTCCCTGCTCTCCAGGCGGGCTCCTGACTTCAACACAGACAAAACAAAGAATTTGAAAGCTAAAATTTAAATTGTACTCCCTTGTTCTCCAGGCGGACTCCTGATTGCTACGCTTGAAAGTATTCCCTGCTCTCCAGGCGGGCTCCTGACGGCTGGCTTGAAATGTATTCCCTTCTCTCCAGGCGGGCTCCTGATCTCAACAAAATAGACAAAACAAAAAAAAAACTTCTGCCCCAGTTTGGTGCTGGGCATGTCATGTTACCAAATATCAGTAAGAGCTTGAAAGTTAAAACTTGAGTTGTACTCCCTTGTTCTCCGGGTGGGCGCCTGATAGCTGAATTTGAAATGTATTCCCTTGTTCTCTAGGTGGGCGCCTGATTGCTGAATTTGAAATGTATTCCCTTGTTCTCCAGGTGGGCGCCTGATTGCTGAATTTGAAATGTATTCCCTTGTTCTTCAGGTGCGCGCCTGATTGCTGAATTTGAAATGTATTCCCTTGTTCTCCAGGTGGGCGCCTAATCTCAACACAATAGACAAAACAAAGAAAAACTTCTGCCCCAGTTTGGTGTTGGGAGCATCTGTGAGTGTTAATTGAATCATATTACCAAGTATTACTAAGAATTGAAAGCTAGATCCCATTATTCAGGGGGTCCTGACAACTCTTAACTAAACGACAATTTTTTAAAATCTAAGTTATGTCTTTTACAGGTGTGATTTCTGTTAAATCTTGTTATCTAAGAGGGTCTTAAACTAATCCTAATTATCCAGGAGGGTCCTGAAAATCAAAAGTCAAGTTTTATCTTAAGAGTGACAACTTTCATGGCTGAATTATACTACCCTACAGCAGAACTTACGCTAAATGTTATTATCTAATCGAAATCTTAAAGCTAAGTCCCATTATTCATGAGGGTCCTGAAAACTCCTGACTGAATCCTATCTTAAACATACCAACTTTGAAGCCAACTTATATTCCTTTGAGGTATATTTATGCATGATTATGCTACTCATGATTGTTTCGAATTTTAAACTAGGTCCCATTTTATAGGAAGGTCCTGAAAATCAAAATCAAACCTGTTTGGCGCCTGCCTTTCTCCGCAGGGGGTTTCTTCGAAACAACCGAAAGTTCCTGCCCCTGTTTCAATCAAAGAAAATTTTGTCAGTGTAAAATGGAGGTTAGCTGATGGTATTCTTGCTGAAGATCTTTCCGCCGCCTTATTTTGTTCGGACTGGCTTCCCCGAACTGGCCCTGAACCGTTTTGACTTTCTGACTGACTTTCAAACCCCATGACCTTTGACGAACCGAGTGTCCTATGCCCATGCTGTTGTTTCACACCCATGACCCCTTTATCCAAACCTTTACATCTCCCATGACATTACCAAACCATTCCACCGATGAAACTTCCGGTGATTCCTTATATCCCCTTCTCACATCATGTTATCCTTAGTACGCTCTAACCACGCTATGCTTTGCAATTTTGGAAGTTGGTAGTGAGCTTTGAATTTCTTTTTCCCTTGCTTTGAACAAGACTGACATAAACCCAAAAGAAAATGAAATGTAATGACTTTGTGGGTTAAGGATAAGAAGAATCCAAAACCAGATGACTGCTACAAAGGGGAAAAAGAAAAAGAAACTTATCTGAGTGGAACAGTTGGTACCGAGGATCATGACATGCATTTCGGATTAACCGACCCAATCTGTCCAACCAATCAACTTTCAGTCGCCGTACTTCGTTGCCTCAGAATTTCCATGACCTGATTACTTTACCCAACCCTTGACCTTGTTCATCCTGCGGTGCCTTGAAAGGTTTTCACTAGCAAACCTCTTTCATTCGTTCATCTCTCAACTCACTTTCGCCTCACGGTGGCCGCAAGGGTTTTCACCAATAAGACTCTCTCATTCTTTGATTTCTCTCAGCTCTCGTCGCCTCATGGTGCCCGCGAGGGTTTTCACCAATAAGACTCTCTCATTTTTATTTTCTCTTAGCTCTCGTCGCCTCATAGTGCCCACGAGGGTTTTCACCAATAAGACTCTCTCATTTTTATTTTCCTGCTTGAACCAGAGTGTTGCCCCTAACATGAATTACCTTTACTTGCTCTACTTGGCATTTCTCAAAGACTGATCAGAAGGTCTTTCTTTGGACTGTAATGTGGGCTTTTGGACAGGGTTAGAAAGAAAGGTATAAAAGGCTCAAAATAATTCAAATGGGTTCAAAATTACAACTTTCGGAATCAGATTTCTTACAACAACCACAACTTCTGCCCCAGTTTCTTGCTTGGAGGCTTTTTGATTTTTATTTTGACGGGACCGAACCGTGAGGCTGCCTACGTATTCTTAAAAGGAATCAGGTCGAACGTAGTTTATGACATAGGAATTGCTCTATCGTTGTGATTTTCTTTTCTCTTTCTCTTTTCTTTTATTTTCTTTCTTCCTTTTCTCTTTTTGTTGTTTTGTTGTTTTTTCTTTCTTCTTTTTCTTCTTTTTTTCCTTTTTCTCTTTTCTTTTTTTTTCATTTTTTTCATTTTTTTTCCTTTTCGTTCTTTTCTTTTCTCCTTTTCCTTTACTTTTCTTTCACGCTTGTGTTTATGATCCTTGCTGCTGATTCCGAAAGAGGGGTATGAAAGAAAATAAACAAGGCTCAAAGGGGTAACGAAGGATAAAGTGTTTAGATAGCAGAACAAAAACACTTTCGTCATTTCAATCTTCAAAATATGCTAAATACAAACAAGTACAATCAAACAAAGAAATCATACATAGTATCTCTTGACTGCATCGGAATTGATAGCCATTTCTACACACTTCCCTTCTACATCTATCAAATATAACGCGCCATTGGACAACACTCTAGTTACAACAAATGGCCCCTGCCAGTTTGGGGCGAACTTTCCTTTTGCTTCAGCCTGATGAGGCAAGATACGTCTCAGCACTAATTGACCCACTTCGAACTTTCGCGGACGTGCCTTCTTGTTATATGCTCTCGCCATTCTTTGTTGGTACAATTGGCCGTGACATACTGCTGCCAATCCTTTTTCATCAATCAGACTTAATTGCTCCAAGTGGCTTTTGACTCACTCAATATCATCAATTTCCGCCTCAGCAACGATCCGAAGGGATGAGATTTCAATTTCTGCGGGTATTACTGCCTCCGTGCCATACACCAACAAATAAGGAGTGACCCCTACTGAAGTACGGACAGTAGTGCGATAACCCAGCAATGCAAACGGCAGCTTTTCATGCCACTGTCTAGAACCTTCCACCATTTTTTGAAGTATCTTCTTTATATTCTTGTTGGCTGCCTCGACTACTCCATTCGCCTTAGGGCAGTACGGGGTGGGATTACGATGTATAATCTTTAACTGCTGACATGTCTCCGTCATCAGGTGACTGTTGAGATTAGGGCCATTATCCGTGATGATTACCTTCGGAATCCCAAATCGACAGATGATATTTGAATGCACAAAATCGACCACTACTTTCTTGGTCACAGATTTAAAAGTTTTCGCTTCAACCCACTTGGTAAAATAATCAATGGCTACCAGAATAAATCTATGTCCGTTTGATGTTGCTGGCTCAATTGGCCCAATGACATCCATGCCCCAAGCAACAAAGGGTCATGGTGCCGACATTGTATGCAATTCAGATGGTGGGGAATGAATCAAATCTCCGTGCACCTGGCACTGATGACACTTGCACACAAAACTGATGCAATCACGCTCCATAGTGAGCCAGTAATAACCGGCTCGGAGAATCTTCTTTGCCAGAACGTACCCACTCATATGCGGTCCACAAACTCTAGAGTGTACCTCAGTAATGATAGTTGTGGCTTGTCTGGCATCTATGCATCTTAGCAATCCAAGATCTGAAGTTCTTTTGTATAACACCCCTCCACTGAAGAAAAATCCACTTGCCAATCGTCGAATTGTTCTTTTCTGATCACCTGTGGCCTGTACCGGATATACCCCCATCCTGATGTATTCTTTTATATCATGGAACCATGGCTCCCCATCAAGTTCTTCTTCCACCATATTACAGTAAGCATGCTGATCACGGATCTGAATCTGCAAAGGGTCCACATAAGCCTTATCTGGATGATGTAACATTGACTCCAGAGTAGCCAAAGCATCGACAACTTCATTATGGATCCTTGGGATATGCCTGAAACCCAAAATGCATGCCTCATATTCCGCCATGTTGTTAGTACAGTAGAACCGAAGTTGAGCCATTACAGGGTAATGATGCCCTATTTCAGAGATAACTACCGCTCCTATCTCAACGCCTTTCATGTTAGCAGCCCTATCAAAGAAAAGTTTCCATCCTGGCCTTTCAATCTGTTTCAACTCATCAATGTGCATTACCTCTTCATCAGGGAAGTAAGTCTTCAAAGGTTCGTATTCTTCATCCACAGGATTCTCAGCCAAGTGGTCGGCCAATGCTTGTGCTTTTATCGCGGTCCGAGTCACGTAGACAATGTCAAATTCTATGAGCAAGATCTGCCACTTTGCGAGCCTTCCCATGGGCATAGGCTTCTGGAAGATATACTTCAACGGATCCAAGCAAGAGATGAGGTAAGTAGTATAAGAGGACAAATAATGTTTCAACTTCTAGGCTACCCAAGTTAAGGCGCAACACGTCCTCTCAAGCTGAGTGTACTTAAACTCGTAAGATGTGAACTTCTTGCTGAGATAATATATGGCCTGCTCCTTCCTGCTAGTAATGTCATGTTGACCCAATACATAGCCAAATGAATTGTCCAAAACCGTTAAATATAGAATCAAAGGTCGCCCTAGTTCTGGCGGGACCAACACGGGTGGACTTGACAAGTACCTCTTTATCTTATTAAAGGATTCCTGACATTCATCTGTCCACTTGACCGCAACATCTTTCTTTAACGGTTTGAAGATTGGCTCACAGGTTGTCGTGAGCTGAGCAATAAACCGACTGATGTAATTCAATCTTCCCAACAAACTCATCACCTCAGTCTTATTCTTCGGAGGTGGCAATTCCTGGATGGCCTTGATTTTTTATGGGTCCAGTTCAATACCCTGGCGGCTGACCACGAACCCCAACAACTTTCCAGATGGCACCCCAAAAGCACACTTTGCAGGATTAAGCTTTGAGATTGTACCTGCGAAGCCTTTGGAAAAACTTCCTCAGATCCCTGACATGGTCAGACTGCTTTCTAGACTTCCTGATCACATCATCCACATACACCTTGATTTCCTGGTATATCATATCATGGAATATTGTCGTCATTGCCCTCATGTAGGTTGCCCCAGCATTCTTCAAGCCAAATGGCATGATCCTATAGCAGTACGTTCCCCACAGCATGATGAATGTCGTCTTTTCTGCATCTTCCTTGTCCATTAAGATCTGATGATAACCCGTGTAACAATCCACAAAAGAACCAATCTCATGTTTGGCACAATTATCAATCAAGATATGGATGTTCGGCAATGGGAAATTGTCTTTTGGACTCGCCTTGTTGAGATCCCGATAGTCAACACACACCCTGGTCTTGCCATCGTTCTTCAGCACGGGCACAACATTGGCTAACCAGGTGGGATACCAGGTGACCTAAATGAATTTGGCATCAAACTGCTTGGTGACCTCTTCTTTGATCTTTACACTCATATCCGTTGTGAACTTTCTCAGCTTCTGTTTGATAGGAGGGAATGTCGGGTCAGTAGGCAACTTGTGAACCACTAAATCAGTGCTTAGACCCGACATGTCATTATAGGACTATGCAAAAACATCTTTGTATTCGAACAGTGCCTTAATTATCTCCTCCCTGAGTTGAGGTTCCAGATGTACACTTATTTTAGTTTCACGGACATTATCTTGTCCCCTAGATTAACTGCTTCTCCATCGTTCAAATTAGGTTTGGGCTTTTCCTCAAAATGACTTAGTTCCTTACTAGTTTCTTCCTAGGCCTCATCATCATCAAATTCCAACTCGACATCACACTTAATTTCTTGTATTATTATTTTAGAGTTAGATTGGCTTTTAAAACTGGGCCGAAGATTCCTCATGCATGTCATGTCATTGATATCAGCATAAAAAGAACTGTACAAAAGAAGAAAACAAAAATAAAATTAGAAGAAATGAAGGGAAAGGAACAATTTCATTTCATTGAATCTAACACATCCAACTGGACGGAACATAATATCTGAATTACAGACCATGGAATAATCCAGACAACTAAAAGAAAATCAAAACCCACTACCAAGACTCCCTCCGGGTAGGAAGAGGAGTAGCTTCCTAGTTGTTGACTTTTGCACGTGGTCCCACGAATTGTACATCTGCCTTGCTGGACCCTTCCCCAGTCTCAACCATGTTAACCTCGACGAATAACCTTTCGAACCCCTTTTCCATGTCTCCATCAGCACCAATCAATGATCCAGGAACCTTTGACAATAATTGTTTTCTAATACCCGGCCTGACGAATGATCTGGACAGACGCGAGATTGGCCTTGACAATGCCCATGCTTTCCGTTTCATTTTGCGGGCTCATCTCACATCTACAATTGTAGGCTTGAACCCCAGACCAAAAGTATCCAGATTCTTTGGAAGAGAAACTGGCTGCACAATACCTTGCAGAGATGCACCCAAACCCTTGCCCGGTACAAAACCATTTTTCAACATTTCAACGGCTACCATGGAATTTTCTCTACCGATACGGTGTTGAAAACCTGATAAACCAATGTCCCCTTGTCTTCTTCAACCTCTATGAGCGGAACAATGGCATCATTGGGCACACACAAATTATCCTCGCCGTGTACGACAATTTCCTGTCGATCCCAATCAAACTTGACAATTTGATGTAGAGTAGACGGGACCGCTTTGGCAGCATGAATCCAGGGTCGTCCCAACAGAAGATTATAAGAAACGGTCACATCGAGTACCTGAAATTCCATAGTAAATTCAACTGGCCCTATTGTGAGCTCAAGCACTATGTCCCCGACTGAATCTTGCCCTCCATCATCGAATCCCTGCACGCAAATAATGTTCTTGTGAATTCTTTCATCCTCCACTTTTAGCTTGTTCAATGTGGAGAGAGGACAAATGTTCGTGCTAGACCCATTGTCAACCAGTACCCAAGTAACCACAGAATCTTCGCATTTCACCGTCAGATAGAGGGCTCTATTGTGCTCAGTACCCTCCACGGGCAACTCATCATCAGAAAAAGTGACTCTGTTTACCTCAAATATCTTGTTAGCTATCTTTTCCAAGTGGTTTACTGAAATTTTGTCAGGAACGTGGGTCTCGTTCAAGATCTTCATCAAAGCCCGACGGTGCTCGTCGGAATGGATCAATAATGACAATAATGAAATCTGAGTTGGTGTCTTCCTTAACTGCTCCACAATGGAATAGTCTTGCACTTTCATCTTTCTCAGAAATTCTTCTGCTTCTTCCTCAGTCACTACTTTCTTCACCAACACTGGATTATCTTTTGAGGTTTTAGCTTTTCTCAACTCTTCGGGGGCAAAGCATCTCCCCGATCGAGTCAAACCATGAGTCTCACATACTTCTTCTTTAACCTCTTTCTCTTTGTAAGTCACGGTCACTCGTTCATAATTCCATGGGACTGCCTTGCTGTTGACTATCGGTAATTGAGTTACCGGTTTGATAATGACAAGATCTGTGGGGGCGCCCTTCACAATTACCATAGGCTTGTTCGTCACTCCTGGAACAACCACTTATGCTCTTTCATGTTTTCCTGCAACGTCACTTGAGGACCCCTTCTTGACCTCCACAGATGATTCGTTATTTGCCCTGTTCAACTTGATCAAAGACTTCTCACTACTTGACTTTTCAAATGGCCTGGCTTCACTAGCCTGAATTATCATGACGGTTTGTGAAGGCTTCTTAGACTCCCCTCCCTTATGCACTATCTCAATCATATTTGTTTCATGATGCGCTGGCAAGGGATTCTGATTGATATTGGGCGCCTCCGGAGCTTAGACCTCAATCCTATTGGTGTCAATGAGTTCTTGAATGGCTATTTTCAATTTCCAGAATTTCTCTGTGTCATGTCCCGTGGCCCCTGAACAATACTCACAACTCACCAAGCGGTCAAGATTTCTGGGAGGGGGATTCGGCAATTTGGCCTCGATCGGATTCAACATACCCAACTGTCTTAGTCTGTGGAATAGACTAGAATATGATTATCCCAATGGAGTGAACGTCTTTTGCTTCTGCAACCTCTCATTCTTAAAGGCTTGGTTGGGTCGAAAACCTGTTCCAGGAGGATTTCTGTAGGCTTTTGGGGGTGGATAGTTATTTTGTCGAGCTTGGTACGGATTTTGTGGAGCTGGCGCATGCCATTGTGAGTGAGCGGGAGGTTGGGTATAGGTTTGTGCGTAATGGACAGAAAAATGGGGATCTGGCAATGGGTAATAGTGTTGTGGTGGGTTATATGGAGTGTGGGGGTAAATTTAGGGATAGGGTTGCGGCTGGTTGTAGTAACGGGGAAGGTTCCTGGATTCAACCCAAGCTCCTGACTCAATTGTCGCAACATCCTCCTTCTTCTTCTTCTAGAGCACACCCCAAGTACCATTTTGAATGGACTAAGTGGTTGCTTTGATCGCTGAATAAATCATGATCTTGTTGGACTTGAGTCCCTCTTCAACCATGGCTCCCATTTTTACGACTCCATTAAAGGACTTACCTACTGCTGACACCAAGTGACCGAAATAAGTGGGTTCCAAAGCCTGCAAGAAATAATCAACCATCTCGCTTTCTTTCATCGGAGGATCAACCCTCGCTGCTTGCTCTCTCCAACGTAATCCATATTCCTTGAAGCTCTCACCGGGCTTCTTCTCAAGCTTTGTCAACAACAGACGGTCTGGGATAATTTCGAGGTTGTACTGAAAATGGCAGGCAAAGGCTTGGGCCAAATTGTCCCATGTGTACCACCTGTTATAATCTTGTCTGGTATACCATTCTAAGACCGATCTACTTAAACTTTGGCTGAAATATGCCATCAACAATTCATCTCTTCCACCTGCTCCTCTCATTTTGCTACAAAATCCTCTTAAGTGTGCTACTGGGTCACCATGCCCGTCGTACAGATCAAACTTGGGCATCTTGAACCCGGCTGGCAACTGAACATCTGGGAATAGACATAAATCCTTATAGGCCACACTTACTTGACCTCCCAACTCCCTCATATCTCGGAACGACTGTTCTAAGCTTTTGACCTTTCTGATCATCTCTTCATGCTCGGGATTTTTGGGTGGTTTCTCAGTCTCTGCTGGGAGATCAATATGAGGGGTGTAAGGATATGGTTCTAGAACTTTGAAGGTGGGTTCACGGGGATAGTGGTTGTCGTGAGTTTGGAACAGGGGTTCACTGGAAGATCGGTGTAATGTAGTAGGTGAAGGTGCCACAAAAACGGGAGTGACTGGTGGAGGAGGGTATGGGACTTGTTTGGGTGGAGGAGCTTGTGATGTATGGGAAGTGGTGCTTTGTCATTATTGGTAGAGGGGAAAGGCTAGAGATGAGTTCACAGTAGGAGGTTCCTGAGGTTGAGCCAATGGTGGGATATAAGCAGGGTTGGCGGGATAAACCGGTGGTGGATGCCCCTTCGCCCTGGCTTGGTTCATTTCAGCCATCTATTGTTTTAGCTTATACATTTCTTTCCTCATTGCATTAACGTCCAATTCTTCCACTTCTTTCGATGGGTCGACAATACTTGTTTCCGGTTCCTGGTTGGCCATACTCAGCCTGTCTTTCGATCGGGTGTTGTATGAGTGAGTTGCCAGAATGCCAATCAACTAACCACATGCCTAGACTCAATACATCAACAAAAACCTTGCTAGCGATTAGGCTTTAACAGATTGGCGATCGCACATCGGGCATGAATGCACCTAAATAGTTAACCGTCTCTATTATGTATTTGATCGGTTGCATGCATCATCCCGGCCTTTTCTTACTTTCGATTGCAAACTTCCCCCTTTTCTTTCTTTTTCTTTTCCTTTCTTTCATTCTCTCTTTGTTTTTATTCTCTCTTGATTTTTTATTTTCTCCCTTTTCTTTCTTGTTTTTCCGCTCTCTCTCTTTTCTTTTCTTTTCTTTTCTTTACTCTCTTATTTTTCCTCTTATTTTTTTTTCTCTCTTTATCATTTGGTTACGATCGAATCCTATGGAGATTTCCTATGTATCATGACCCCGCATGAATCAGACCAAGTGTAGTTTTAGAGATAAAAATATAAAACATTTTGGGATTTTCAAATTTTTCATAATAAAACTCGGAAATAAACTTAAACAAAACTAACAGACTCTAATGAAAGACGAAATACAGTCTCGAAAAATAAACAACCCACATACTCTGATAAAAGAAATACAAACTCCAAGACAAACTGACAGACTTTAACGGAAAGAAAATACAGACTCAAGGAATCACGAATACATCAATGCCTCAATTGCCTTCGGGACCCGCGGGGCATCATTCGGCCTCGCCGCAGGCTGCCTCGCTAAGTCCCCTTGGAGGTGGTAGAGATCTTCCATTACCCGGCAAACAAAAACCATCACAGTAGCGAAGAACATAGATCTAGTCATATCCTCACAGCTATTGCACTTCATCGCGATGTAGTTGGCGACCCTTTTGACTCGCTCTCTTATGACGCCCTTCTATTGCAACAAACGCCCAATTTGTTCGGTTCTGGATTCTAAAGTTCATTCGACTATCTGGTTCTGCTCTTGGAGTTGTTGCAAGTCTATTTCTAGCTGTGCCATTAAGGCATAACAATGTTCTCTTTCAGCCTTAAAATTTTTGGCTTGTTTAGCCATTTCACCCTCGAGGTTGCCAATTGCCTTTTCCCAACCTGTGACCCCTTTTTCATATCCTTCTTTCATCTGTTGAATGAAAGATGCATGCCCTTCGGCGCTTTTAGCCAACCTCGCCCGTGATTTTGCTAGTTCAGACTCAGCTTTCTGCAGGTCATCTTCATAGTCACATACCTTTTGAGTGAGGTTGTAAATGAGCCTTTCATCTTTCCTGCTTCGGCATGGGTTCTCGGCTTCAATTTTCAACTGTCGAACCTGAGCTCTGAGGGCTTCATTTTCTTGCACCAATCTTCTCCTTTCACCTTCGGCCTCTTGTGCCTGCAAATCATTGTTGAAGGTAACATTTCTCAACTCTTCTCGTAGACTATGGATGATGGCCTTATATTCCTTTTCCTTCTCCCCCCAAGCTAACCTCTCCTGAATTTTATCATCAAAGGCTTGAACATGAGGCCTTTTGGGGGGCCTTTTGGGCTCTGGCTCGTTGTTTACATAAGACATTTTCTCAAACCAAGCAGCATAATTTGGATCTACTTCCTCCTTGGCGATGTTTGGTACCTGGGTGCCATTTTTTAGATACCGACAGCTATTCTAATCCTGCTGAACTACAGCCTCGAGCAATGCAGCTTCTGGATGTAACTCTATAAACTGGGTGCTTAGATCTTCATCTTCAGGCACAATCTGATACCTTCCCAATTGCCTCAAGACCCTCTGCGGTGTATATGGCTGGATACTCCTTACACACATTAACCTCAGGTAGCCTCTGGTAGCAGTCATATAGATGGCTTCTGTCCTCGGGAGCCATCCTATAGTCCACTCGACCTGACCTGCGTTAAGAACTTTCAAGTGAGAGACCTATGATTCAAACCCTTCTGGTGTGTTATAATCTTTTATCCTCTCCTCGTAACTAGTGATGGAGTTATTCGGGCTCGAACCATAACTCATGAATCTGGGATGATGGCGAAGGTGCTCGATCAACCACATTTGCAGAAGGATGCTGCAACCTTCAAAAAATTGAGTCCCTGCTTTGCATAGAGTCAATGCTCGATAAATATCCGCCAGCACCAACGGGGCAAGTGTATGATCTTCCTTGGTAGTAAGGATTTGTGCAATTCTAGCCATACGAATATCCACCGTCCCTTTCTCACTTGGAAAAATCATGATCCCTAAGAATGCCACAATAATTGCGAACCGACAATGAATTTGCCAAAGGCCCTTGTCTTGTTTGTTGCTCAGGCCTTTTTCATGCGTTTCAAAACCAGCAGAGTGCCCGAACCTGAAGTATAAGAAATAGAAAGCACAACACCCATTGCTCACATGTTCTTTATTTGTCTGTTTACTAATATTCAGGAGGTCAAAGAACTTGTGCACTGATGGAGCCCTTGGAAATATAAGTCGTTGCTTCCTCAAATCCCGTCCGAATTCAATGTACTCGGCTATTTCCTCTAAAGTAGGGGTGATCTCAAAATCCAAGAAACGAAAAACATTGTGGACAGGATCCCAGAAAGTTACCAAAGCTTTGATCAGATCTTCCCGTGGTTTGATCTCAAAGATGTCTATAAGAGCACCCTGTCACACCTCCTTTTTACCCGCGCCACCACAAAGGGGCGTAGAGAGAGTTTTTCCAATTAAAGGACAATCGAAATGGGATTTATTTATTTTATTTCAGAGTCTCCACTTGGGAGATTTATGGTGTCCCAAGTCATCGGTTGAATCCCGAATCGAGGAAAGGATTGACTCTGTGTTAAAGTTCGCGAACCAGAAATCTAAGTAAGGAATTTTGTTAACCCGGGAGAAGGTGTTAGGCATTCCCGAGTTCCGTGGTTCTAGCACGGTTGCTCAACTGTCATATTCGGCTTATTTATCTGGTTTTAATACATGTTGAACCTATGTGCAAATTTTAACTGTGTACCGCTTTTATTATTATTATTATTATTTTTACCGAGAATTGCAACATCGTGAAAATGCATCTCGAACCACGTCACATCAATGCGCCCGTGGTTATTGACACATTTCAACTCTGTTCAGATTTGGATTTAGGTCACATAAATGTGTACCCGAGATTAAGAAGATAACATTATTAAATACGCGCCTAAAGCGACTAGCGCATCATTATTTTGGGTAAGGCCGTGAAATTTTGCTAAACGGCTCATCCCGAAGTCTAAGTAATTTTACCAACACGTATAGAGGGCCCCGCAGCTTGTGTATTTTTGTTTGTCGAGGCTCGTCTCATTCATTATTTTTAAAAGGAATTTGCAACGTTGTGGAAATGCACCTCGAACCACGTCACAATCAATGTACTCGTGGTTAGCGACACATTTCGGTTTTCGTTGAGATTTGGATTTGGGTCACATAAATGTGCGACCAAGTTTAGGGAGGTAATGTTATTAAAATACGCGCCTAAAGAGACTAACACGTTGTTATTTTGGACGGGGCCGTGAAATTCGCTAAATGGCCCGTCCTGGAATCTAAGTATTTAATGTATACATTTAACGAGGGCCCCGCCATTTATTTATTTATTCAGCAAGGCTCATCTCATTTTTACTATCTTTAGAGGGCAAACCTTAAGTAATCTATAATGTTCTATTTAGTTTGTTTCTAAAATAAAAGGAGGAGTCCTGGTTAATTATATGGTTTTAAGAGCTTTTATAATTGGGTCATGAGCACCACCCGTTTAGAATTAGAACCTATGTACGCCGACGGGCATGGCTATTCACCAACCTGGGCCATCTTATTCAAGTGCGGAGGCCCAATCCGCCTAAATACGGGCAATCGATCTCTTTTCTACAAAACACATCACTCTTCCGATTGTAAATGAACTAATCACTTAATGAAACTTGCTTAAGTTATTCTACACATATTCAACAATTTGCCACGCAGAAAGGTGAAGTGATTATATCTAATTAAGTATATTACTACAGGTTTTAGAAGAGCAATAGTTAGAAAGAGGTAATTTAGATGTCTATTCCTAATCCTAAACTCAAGCCATTGATATTACAATTAGAGTGTTGTATTAATTAAATAGTCTATTAGGCCGGATTCTAACGGACATGCATTCGAAATACACTACCTAATAATCAAGCTAAAGCAAACCAAATATTATAGACTACAGCTATACATTCGAAATAGACAAGAGCAGATACATGATATAAAGTTCATTTGAAAGTTCACAAATTAAATCATTACAAGAACTGTCCAGTTATACATCCCGCAGGCATTTACATGATATTAGTGAGTGAGATATCCTAATATACAAATCAGTAGAAAGTCTAGATCAACTTAAAGCTTCAAATCTTCATGTATATTCATGCTTATTTTTTCAGCTTACAAATGACCAGGGTTACAGCTGTGTACCTGGAAATGGCAATACAAGAAGAAGAGAAGGAGGTCAGCAACGGGTAACAATTCCAGCAATCAACAACAACTCAACAGCAGCAAGTCAACCTAAGTTCGAAGCCCAGAACAGTATGAAAACGCAACAGAGTTGAAAGACCAAACTCAAACAATGCCAAAACCTAAGAATGAATCAGCGACTGAAATATAAGCAGTCAGCTGATCTATCCACTAACTCGAACCCACAGACTCGAAGCAAATAGATTAAGGGACTGAATTCTAATTAAAAAACTGGGATTCACAACAATGAAGAAGGAACAGTTAGCGGTAGCAAACAATAGGCAGGAAGCAGACTTGGAGTTCAAATAGCCACGAACCCAACCCGTTTAGCCCAACACACACTTGAACACAGCAGTTGTATTTGTGTCTTGTTACCCTCTCCCCAGCTCTTAAGCTCTCTCTTTTTTCTAAAGTCTGCCTCTAAGAACAACTAGACCAAACTCAAAACTTGAAATAGAATTGATTTTCTGCTCAAAAACAACCCCCTCCCTCTGTCCAAAAAAACCTCCCTCTTCTGTCTAAAACTGAATCTATATCCCCCAACCAACACTCACCCTGCCCCTCAACTTTTAAAAGCACTTTGGGCAGAATTTTTTTTTTCTAATTCTGCCCATCATCTTCTTTTAATTCCACTAGTACATGTTTTGTTTCCCACTACACTTGTCTTTTCCTTATTTAAATTCAAATAGGTATGGGCACATATTTCTTAATCCATTTTCTTTAAACCTTTCCCACACCATTATGTCTTGTTTCCCATTAGCACTTAAACAATTGTATTAGTTTAATGGTATTTTAGTACCTAGTGGACAAAACACTCAAACTACCCATTTCTTTCCTGTTTTCAATTCCCAAATTACCCCTGAAAGTCCTGAAATTACTGCCCTACTCACTCCCTTTCACCTTGCATTGAACCTTTCTAACCTATTCAAATCCACCCCCTAACTAAAACTGAATCCAACTAATCACAACAGCTATAACCAATTCAAATCAGTTAGTCATTCAAGCTATTGAATCAAATGGCCTTAAAATGAAGACTAAGGGTTCATGGCAGCACATATTGAACTAACTATATTGGGGAGCTAATCATATTTAGCTCAGCAACATATGAGCTGGAATCAACTAGCTGAGCATATGCCTTAATCGGGTTGAAATACACAAGAAGAAACAGTCAACGGGGCTTTAAGGGTATTGACAGATTCAGGATAACAAATGACCAATAAATCCATTTCAATGAACTAAATATACCAACAGGCTCAGTTCTAAGTTCAAATATACCAACGAGCTCATTTTAATACAACCTTAGAACACAAATGAGGCAGGAGGGGAAACAGACAAGCATGAACTAAAACTTAGACTATTATCATGCTAATCTAACATTCAAGCACACCAGACTAATCGACGACACTTATTCGATCGATTACACAAATTATAACACATAACAATTACAGCAAACAGAAGCAATGATAGAATTGGACCAAATAAAAGGTTTGGTGGAGAAGGACAGAATCAATCGACAACAATTGAAAAATCAATAAAACTACACTCAACAAAGTAAACAGAATAACCAAAACCAAAAACGGAACAAACAAGAAAGGGAAAATACCTCAAGAACTCGGAAACATGAACGATCCTGACTTGGACCCTGACTCGAACCATTTTTTAGGTCGAACAGACCTTAATCGAGTGTTCTCAACTGCGAACACTTCGACTAAAGTCGATTAAAACCCAAATCATCCTTTAATTTGGGACAGATTTCAGCCTTTGGTCTTCTAGGGTTCTTGGAGGTTCGATTTGGGATTCGTCCAGCTCCGGCTTGATTTGAGCAGGACTAACATGGGATTTGGGTCGAGGGTGGGCTAGTGGCCAATGTGTATAGGTTTAGGTCGGCTTAGGTTTGGCGCCGCCACCAGGGGATCTTGTGGCGGCGCTAGGGTTCTTGGCTCAAAATTAAGATTCGAGTGATTGGACCTAGATTTGAAGGAAGAGGAGGGTGGATTTGGGGAGAAGAGGTCAGGGCGGAGCTGTGGTGTGAAGCTAGAGGCTATTGGACGAGATAGGGTTCCGGCCTGATTTTCGATCTAAGATTCGAAGCACACGGCTGAGATTCGAGGGATAAGGGTTATGGATCTGGAGTGGGGAGGTCGAGGGGAATCATTGGTGTAAAGTTGGGGTCGTTTAGACCACCGGAACTGCCGTGAGGCGATTTACGGTTGGAGGTGCACGGTGGCAAGAGGCGGGGGTATGTTTGGTCTCTGAAACTCAGAGACGAAGAGGTTAAGGGGCATGGCTTTGGGGGGCTGGGTAGGATTTTAGGAATATATATGGGGGGTTGTTTTAATCCTGGTCATTGGATCAAGCCCGACCAACGGCCTGGATCAATTCATTTAGCAGACACGGCGTCGTTTTGGAGTATTATTGGGGCGGGGTCGATCCGGGTGCAAGTGGGTCAGGCCAGGGAATGGGTAAGGGCGGAGTGATCTGGACCGTTGATCCAGTGAGATCAACGGCCCAGACTGAGAGTGGCAAAAACGACGTCGTTTGGACGGTCGTGTTGCCAGCCTAATTGGACCGGGTAAACAGGGTATTTGGATTGGGTTGCAAAGGGGTTATTTTGGTTTGGGCCTGGTCTACTTAATTTAAAACTGGCCTAGTCCGACTTTCTCTTTATTTCTTCCTTTTCTTCTATTTCCTTTTTGATTCCTAATTACCAACTAAAAATCCTAATTATAAAATTGACAATCACATGAAATTAAACATCAAATAAAGATAAAATCACACAATTCGGACATTAAATGCAAAATACATTTTTTTGGTGATTTTTCCATTTTTGTAAAACAAACCAGTTTAATTAATTCCTAATCGTAAAATTAAATCCTAAATGCGCATGCAACACATATTTTTGTATTTTTCTTAATTAAAGTAGAAATAAACATGCACAGACAAAAATACAAATAAATCACAAACAACACAAAACCATTTTATTTATTTTTTTGAATTTTTGTGGGAGCAGCTCTTGTAGGGCAAAAATCACGTGCTCACACACCCAAGTGCTTTTTCACCCATTTCTGACCATCTTCGTCTAGATCATTCCACAACATACGCAAGTATAGCTGAGCCTGTTCCCTGACCACTTCTGGCGGTTCCTGGATGGTATTCATTTGTTCCTGTGGAATATTAAGGTTAGGGTTGACTCGAGTGGACCCTTTTGTAAACAGTTTTGTGAAGAAGAAAAGAAAAGAAGAAAAGAACCATAATTTCTTCTCCTATATGCCAACTTTAGCCAAGTGACTGTTTTTGCAAATGCGACCCCTTCCCAATTTCATGCGAATTTTGAGGCCGGGGGGAATTATTTTATGACCCTTCACAAACTTGTCCATTCTTTTACGAAAATAGCCTTTTGACAACTGAAGAATACTCTGAGGCTATTTCGGCGAGAACGGTTTAAGACATTGCCGAAGTTGGATCGGCTTATTTTTATCAAAAATCTAGATTGCATTGACTCGACCACCGACTCTCTTTTCTTGTTTGTTTTTTTTTCTTTTTTTTCTTTTTCTTTTTTTTTCAAAAATAAGGCCGAACCTTATGTAGGTTGCCTACCACCCGGTGAGAATCAGACCTGCGTAGTTCAGTCAGTTTTGACACATTTGAAAGAACACAGTGTTACTCTTTTGAAATAACTCTTTTTGAAAAATTTTGGGCAGAGTTTCAGGACATTTTTCAAATACCGGGATTTTTAGAACCGGGCTTTGTTTCCTTCCCTATATCACTCTTGGTTTTCCTTTTTTGCTTATGCCGTAGAAGCTGACATCAGGCTATTTTACTTTCCCTGGTCGGTCAGCATGCAAGCCAAAACAAATAAATGTTTACATAGCACGTAAAATGCATCAGGATGGTCTGTTATTTCGGGCATACCTGTCCTAGACGGACTCAACCCCTGTGTTGAGTCCCCTAAGTCAAATGTACATGATGCAAACAAACGTTCCTACTAGGGATCCGGTATGATGCTGTGTTTTTCTAGGTTTAAATCCTGAGGTTTTGGTCTAGACTTGGGGTACCCGAGTAGACAACTGGGGACGAAGAGGGGGCAACATATCGGGAGCACTAAAGTCTACCTGACCTTGTTGCTGTCCCAACCTCGATCTATTTGGTATAATTTCTACAGAAAAAGCGGGTCACGCGAACGTATGCACCATTTTCAGAAGACTCAAATGGTGGCATAAGAAGACATTTAAATACAGTTCAAATAATATTAAAGTGGTAAACAGATAGCATTTAGCACAAAAGATTCATAGAATACAGTAATATTAACAATAAATAAAGCCAAACAAAATCATATTAACAAGCTCAAATTCTTGAACCCTGAACCAGAGATTCTGGGTTCGTTCCCCAGCAGAGTCGCTAGAGCTGTCACACCTCCTTTTTCACTACACCTCGTAAAGGGTATAAATATACGGGAGTTTTTCCAATTGAAGGACAATCGAAATGGGATTTGTTTAAAGATTCAGAGTAGCCACTTGGGATAATTTAGGGTGTCCCAAGTCACCGGTTTAAATCCCGCATCGAGGAGAAGATTGATCTTGTACTACAGTCCGCGAACCAGAAATTCGAGTAAGGAATTCTGTTAACCCGGGAGAAGGTGTCAGACATTCCCGAGTTCCGTGGTTCTAGCACGGTCGCTTTGATCATACTTGGCTTATTACAATTGTTTAATTGCTGACTTTAGATCCTATGTGCATTTACCTTTTACCGCTTTTTAATTAATAAAATTATCTTGAAACGAGTCACGCGTACGTGTACCCATTTGTTTTGGCGCGTCAAAAATCATGTCATGCGTATGTGTCCATAATTAATAACGCTTTATTAAGAAAAAATTGGCCAAAGTTCTGCGAGCGCATACTCCGATTTTGTTTTTAAGATCATAATCATGTCACGTAAACGTGTCCACGACCACGATAATATATTAAACGTGCCTAAAGCAAACTACGATAATTGGTTATTTTATATCTATATTATGAAATTAACATGAGGGCCATTTATTACGAAGTGTCTAATTATGGCTCACCTCAAATCTTAAATTAAAAGGATTAACTTAACTCATCTGAAGGGCCACAATTGTTTATGTTATGGGGATAGCTCACCTCCAGCCTAATTAATGGGCTCAATTAACACTAAATGTAGTCCAATGTTCCATTTAAACTGGGTTACATGATACAGCTAATCCAATCAAGCCCAAAAAGGCTTGAGTCGGGCCAGAGGACTGATAGTCCGATAAAAGGAATGGCCCAGACTTCGTTCAAACGGGACTTTAAAATTGGGCTTCATAATTGAGCCCAAGTTAGGGGCCCTGCAGTTGAGCAATAAAGTCTCAGGATCGAATCAATGAGACACCCTGAATTACACTGATTTGATCATGAAAGATCCAAACGTTAATGCCACTGATTTTGGAACACAGAACACGACCACGCCTCTATAACTAAATAACATGTAACTTTAAATTCTGGATAACTAAATAACATGCAACTCTAATCTTCAGAACCTCATGGAAAGAGATATCAACAACTTCTGAGAATTGGCACTTAACAGCTGGAGAATCCAATTTATCAAAACTAGCTTTCCCTTTTTGTTTTTTGAAAGTATTAATTAACATTACGATAATAACTAATTCAAACCATCTGTCAGGCCTAACCACACTCATACGATGTCCATTTACACATTAGGAAGTGTAAAGTTGCTATAACATAACACTAAATACATAATCACGCTTATTACCAAAACAGACTGCATATTAACTTCCCTTTAAATGCTACCATTCGGATATAATGGCAGATCTAAATCACTTAAAGCCATACAAGTCAAGGGTTCATTTAATACGACTGAATTTTCTCATACAACACCATAGTCCCAATATAATTATAACTATATGAATCAATCTCATCAAATAACAGTATCAGAATTCGTGACACTTCAAATGACCAAAGTACAACAATAACATGAAGAAAAACGCAAATGAAGTAACACCAGGTTGATTGTCAGGCTTTTAGCTTTTATTTCCATCTTCATTATAGTACTTACATCGAGTAAAGCTTAAGAAAATGTACCTGAGAGCACAGATAAGAGAGGGGTAAGAAGATCAATAACGAGCAGTAACAAGAGCAAGGGTCAGCAGCAAAAACAAATCAATAGAACCAACCAGTAGCTCCAAAATCAATTTTCAAAACCCAGAAATTGAAGTAAACGACCAGAAACCAGTCCAATCCAAACAATGGACCAGGAAAACTTCAACCAAGCTGATTTTAATTCATGTCTAAGGTCATCTAGTCAAGACTTGTTGCATCACCAGGAAAATTTCAGAAATTAGCAGAAGAACTCAGTGAAACGGTATTTTTCTGAAGCTTTAGCCGTCTGGAATTTTTAGGGATTTTTAGCTCTTAAAATCCTTGCCTTCTAAGGCAAGTAAGAATGCCTTTATAGGCAAGTCACTAGGGCAGACCCCAGGTTTGAGTTTTCATTTCTAGTCCTTCTTTTAACTTTATTTTTTCCCCATTAAACCCTCATTTTCTGACTTTCTCCCCAAGTTCAAATACCTAAAATCTGAAATTCCCTTAGAAACCCCCACTAGAAGCTTCCTATTTCTGTTATCAGGGAGATTCCCTCAACCAAATACCCAAACTAACCCTCATACCCCTGTTATTTACCCTTTTAACCCAATGGGTATGGGTCAATACTGACCTAAGGTGAACCAAATATGGGCCTTTGAAAATCCCGAGCTAGTCCCCTTCTTTTGGACCTAGGTCCAAGTGAGAGTTCAGAAGAGACTAGAAAGCAGAAAGATGAAAGGCAATTAAGATTTCATTCCGTCTTTCTAACCAAATGACTTAATCGGCCCAAGACTAACGGGAACAATCAAATAAGCTAAACTAACGAATTCAAACAAAATTAAAGAAGCTAATAACTAACCACTATTCCTTATTTAAAAAGAAACACATGCAATAAAAAGAAGAAGAAGAAAAGTAGAAAAAGATAAACAAAAATGGGATAGAGAAAATATAGGAAAATCTGCCAAGCCGAACGGACACAAATCTTGTAATCTTCAAACGAACCTCTGATTTTTGGCCAAGATAGACTTTAACCGTGTGTTCTCGACTGAAAACACGCGATTAAAGTCGATTTCAAAATTAAAATCTCGAGACCCTGCTACTCTGATTTTGGGACTTAGGGCTTGAATCTTTGATCTAAAATTTGAGAAACTCCAGGAGGATTGGAAGTAAACGGGGTGGGGATTCAATATGAGGAGGGAGAGGTGGTTGTCTGGTGTGAGTTTGGACCCGATTGGACGAGTTAGGGTTTCGGTCGCCCTCTTCAATCCAAGATTCGAAGAGTTTTGGTGGGATTCGAGGGAGATGGTTTTGGGTTTTGGAATGGGGAGATGAAGGGGAATTAAGGGTGTAAATTTAGGGTCGATCGGAGCACCGCCGCCGGCGGAGACGATTTCCGGCAGGCGATTCCGGCGGGGATGATGAGAGTCTGATGAAAGAGATGAGAAGGGGTAGGGGCACGTTTGGACACTTAAATATCAGGTGATCCAAGCTTTAGGACCGTCCGATTAACAAACCTCGACGGTCCTGATCTTTCGCCAACGAAACGGGTTGTTTTGATTAAAAGGGGGGAAGACCGGACCGGGTTAAGGTGGTTTGGGGCGGGTGAGGGGGTTTGGACGGGTGTGGGGATGGATGACTTGGGCCTGGGGAATTTCGAATACAAATGGCCCAAATCAGGGTCTTCTAAATCCAACTCTTTTTATTTTCCTTTCTTTTGATTTTTTTTTCTAATTTCTTTTAAAATCAAATTTAAAAATTAAAATAAGATCTAAATTAATTTCTAACCAAATTATCCTATCAAATTGAATTAACTAACTCTAAATAATGCTCACCACCCCTAAATAAATGCCAAATTAAAGCAAAATAACAAAAATTCGAAAAATTAAAATTAAAGTGCAAAAAATGAACTATTTTGTGATTTTCTCATTTTGATAAAACACTAAATTATTAATTAGTTCAAAAATACAAAAATTAAATCCTAAATGCAAATGCAGCATATTTTGTATTTTTCATTAATTAAACAAAATAAGATGCACAGACAAAATGCAAATAATTAACAGAAACTGCCACGAAATCGACAAAATTGCAAACACTTGAAAGAAATTATTTTGTTTTGAATTTGTTGGAATAATTCATATAGGGCAAAAATCACGTGCTCACAACAATAAATCTTCATCGCTCACAATGATGTTTCTTTCGAAATACACTTCCTTTGCTTCATTTGCTATTTTTGAAGATGTGATCATTTCTGAAATAAAGTTGAACTCATTAATATCACGTCCCATAAAATGTAGATGCCATTGATGTGATTCAAGACAATAAGGTGGATATCTTTTGGCCCTATATTCGCTAGGCTCTTAAAGTATATTGAATCTTCAAATTGTTCCCATAGTTCTATCGGATTATCAGGACTGTTGTATACTAATATTGTAGCAAATAAATATCTTAAACTATATGGCATTTGATAACAAGTGGCCTCTGACATACATTCGACCAAGCTGTTATCACAATAATGCAACAATCTTCTTTTTTTGCAGATTCTCTAAATGTGTCACAACATATTCCATTTATTATTAGAAGATCTTTATATGATTTTGGTGCTCTCACATTCATTAGTAATAATCTAAGGTAATATCTTTCTCCTTATGTTGAATGACACGTTATAACGCGGTTGATAACATTACCTCGTTGTCGTCGAGTCCACATTTTATAGGTAGATGACCATACGAGGTATTGTGGAAAATCTTTATAGAATAATTTAAGTTGTTTAGCATCTTTGTTTGTTTCATTCATCAAAAATAATTCTGTCAACATCGTCTTCTTAAGCATAGGATTTTTCACGATATTGTCTATTGTATCAGTTTTTTAAAAGAGACAAACTATAGTCCGTCAAGATGTAACTGGAGATGATAAACACTTGGAGTCAATTCGCTAATAGGAAAGGCAAATAAGTGCCACATAGCTTCCGGAGGTGACACCCATCTAGCAGATTGATACTCTTTTATCTCATCTATTTGTATATTTGTGTTATCTTCGTGTAAGCCAAATGAAATCTTATCATGCCCTTTACAGATATATATATATATATATATATATATATATATATATATATATATATATATATATATATATATATATGACAACTTTTATTATTTAAACTGCTTTCTATATTTATGTGGCAGTTGTATTTACATAGCATATAAGGATTGTAAGGAACAACCTATGAGTTATCAAGAAATTATTTCCTAACTTACACAGATTTACCAGTGTTTCGTCTTCTATAAATTGGGTATGAGTTATTTCCTTCTGTTGTCTCATCAGCAAAGCTCTCCAGGTTCTTAAATTTGCACTCACTTCTTTTCATACATGAATTTGTAATTGTAGCATCCAAATGACCACAAGGCCCATGCATCATGTATTTAATAACAAGCTTATGCAAGTAAGAGTTCGTATCAGGATCAGACACCTCAGCACTAACAAATTTGTCATAAGCCTCGGGCGTCAATAATTTGTAGTCATCAGTAAGTATAACAAGAAAATAAGCATGTGGAAGATCGCGTTTTTGGAATTCTATAGTATACATAAAAGCTGTAACTTTTCTAAATATATTTCTTTTTAATATATCTATTTTCATCTCTTCTACTTTTGCTCTGAACACTCGACTAATTAAATCAGGCCTATTTTGAGTTTAATCTGTTGTGAGCAAATGTTCCTTTATTTCGGGCCAAGAGGGATTGCATGTCATGGTCAGAAATATATCAGGCATTCAAAAATGGTGTACTAATGCAATAGCATCCATATAACGCTGGCACATATCTCTCGGACCTCCCGTAAAACTTGTCGGAAGAAAGTTTTGTTTTCCTATCTTAGAAGCTTCTCTTTCCCCAAGTCTCAGAATATCCAGAAGTCCTTATAATACATCAACCCGAAATAAATCTTGGTTAAATGAGGCAAAATCTAATCTCTGAGTTTCTACTTTTATGAACTCATCAACTGAGTATTATTGAAATAATCTGCTAGAATGAAAAACTTCGTTTTCCTCGTTGTCTCTCATCTGGAGTTTGTAACAATAGTATTCACGACAAGAAACATTATTCCTTTTTTGTTTTCCTTTTTGCAAAATATCAGATTCCATATCAAGTAGTCCATCAATTGAACACATGCTACAAAGGCTCGGAAGTTGCTCAGTCTCGTAGTAAGCTCGTTTTTTCAATTTATTCCTAGGCTGTAAGATTCTTGGGATACCACAATGCCTTCCATTTTGATCGTAAGGAAGTAAAAGCAGATATTACAGAGGATCATAGCAACCATAATAGTAATTTACTATTTAACTTTTGTTATTGTGAGTGTAAATTCGGATATGCGGTGAAGAAATATTATTGTTTGTTTCTTGTTCTAGCCATAATGCTGCTACTTCTGACACAGTTGGCAGATTATATACTCTCTTATCTAAGCCAGAACCACATCTTAATGCAATGTAAAAGTTTGATAATTCTGGAATATGTATCAGAGATTTCAAGAAGATAAAATCTTTAGTATATCCATTAGTTTCTCAATGATCGACTGTCGAAGTATACCCGAGGAAGCCATTCGATTCAATATTTCTGTATTCTTATCGTAAAAATATAGCTGTAAATTTCTTGATTGTCGATTTGTCGGAATCAAATCATTTATGAAATGATATATTTGACCTTGTACTCTAAATGTGTAAATTCCGTAGTTTCTTTTTGCTAGTACTTTGTCATAGTTCACCCCAAGTGAAGTAAAGGCAAACATATTATTCTATAGTCTAACTTAGGTACGTAAATGTTCACATTCTTCAGTATTGCCTAAATAGAGATTTAATAATTCATTGGGCATTTCATATGGAAAGAATTACGGCATATTGTCACACCTCCTTTTTGCGCGCCCCGCCCCGAAGGGTAGAAATGCGCGAGTGGAGTTTTTCCAATTTAAGTGACAATATTCGAAATGGGATTATTTATTTAATTCAGAGTCGCCACTTGGGAAAGGTTTGGCTTTTGGTGTCCCAAGTCACCGGTTTATCTTGAATCCCAAATCGAGGAAATTTTTTTGACTTTTCCAAATGAAGTCTGCGAACCAGAAATTCTAAGTAAGGAATTCTGTTGACCCGAGGGAAGGTGTTAGGCACCCTCGAATCCCGTGGTTCTAGCACGGTCGCTTAAATTGTTATAATGGCTAAATATCTGATTTAAATACATGTTGTGACTTATATGCTTTTATTAAGTTTTAACCGCTTTTATTATTATCATTTACTTTTATAGAATTGCAACGTCGTGAAAATGTATTTCGAACCACGTCACAATCAATGCACCCGTAGTTGTTAACACATTTCGACTCCGTTGAGATTTGAAATTAGGTCACATAAATGCGCACCCGAATTTAAGAATGTGATTTGATTAAGTCGCGCCTAAAGAATCTAACGCGTTATTGTCTTCGGGGAGGGCAGTGGAATTCACTAAACAGCCCGTCCCAAATTCTAAGTATTTATTATGACCAATTATTAAGGGCCCCGCAATTTGCCTTTTGATTTGGCAAGGCTCGTCTCATTATTTTAGAAGGGTACCCTACAAGAACTACATTTTACTACATTTATCTTTTAAGGGAAAGATGATGCCGAATTTTGCTGGTTTAGGCAAATACGGACTGAATCCTTATTTATGTTTGCCGAACCTAAACTTGTTTGATTACTTGATTGATTGTTCATGAGGTGAGAGCTACGGCATGCTTTGTCTTCAACAAGTGAATATGCTTATTAATTCGCTAAGTGAGATTAACAACATATATTGAGTTATGTTTTAACGACCTCCAAGTTCTATTCTTAACATTCTAACCTATTCGAAATTGATAAAGAAATCGGCTGTTTTATTAGGAAAAATTACTACTAATTGAACTCAAAATGATTATCAGTTTTCCTCAACAATCATTACATCATTTCGAAATAAAAATATGTAATGAAACCCAGTATCGAACCTGTATTGGAACGAATGAACTGACAAGAGAACTGGCATTCATAGCCATACTCTTAGTGTGACTGTATGGGAGTTTGTTTGGGGATACATTTATCCCGGACCCCAGTATCGCAGTTTTGTCAATTCAGTGGTCTAGGCAAAGTACATACAATGCTTACCATGACTCTATGTTATACAGTCATACTAAATCAAACAAGTGTTATACTTGAACTGAATGTATACTAAATCAAAACATGTTGTCCATGTCATACTGTCATTACTATTGAGCCATGCTATCTAACAGTTCATCTTAAACAAAATGTATGCTAGTTCCTACAGAATATTTGCAATTCACAGTAAGAATACAGGCCCAAACAACATTCGAACTATCTTTTTACACCAATGCTATAACATAAACTGGCGTTCATTCCTTTATTTCTGCTTCAACTTCAAACTTTCAACAATACAAGGTTCAAAGGTTGTGTACCTGGGAATATTTGCAATTGAAGGAGAAGGGCAATCAGTAGAGTAACAATGAACAAATGCAGCAGCAGTAACAGCAGGACAAGATAGCAGCAGCAACAGGAAACAGAAGAGTAGCAACCACAACTCACAAAACAATTGGAGTGAGATCAGACACCCCAACTAAACCAAACTCTCGAGTAGAACAAACAACAACCAAGCAGACTCAGTTGGGAGAAATCAGTGTGGCACAAAACAGGTCCAGATTTAGTGAAATTAAAACAAAGGAAAGGAAGCAATTTCTAAATTTTGTCTGTCTGAGTTATCAGACAAAAATTTTTTTTCCAGTTTTCTGTTTTCCAAAAATTTGAACTCTCAGATCTTCCCTCTCAGTGTCTCTCCCTATCCCTGTATGCTCTGTCTGTGTCTCTCTATCAGCTCTCCCTTTTTCTTTTTATATCCTCACAGTGTACGTCCTCCCTTTAATATCAGGTGGTATCCTTTTCTCTTTTACTCTCTTCTGGCCCTCTGTCCCTCTCCCCCCTCTCAGATGTCCTCTCTTTTATAAGCCTCAACATCAAACCTTTTACAGCCTGTTAAATTAATCAGATACCCCTCCCATGTGCCCATTTCTTTTCAGTTTCCACTCAGCTATTTAAGTATTAATCCCATGACATTCCCTTGGCAGGCTTTAACTTTTCATTTTATTATCTAAAAGCAAGTATGGGCAGTAGAATATATCTGACAGCATATACTGTCAGATTGTTTAAAACTTAAAAGCTTCTTAATGCAGAAAAACAGGCTGTGCACAAGGCACATGAGGTGCACCAATGCACATGCTGTGCACGAGTGCACATGCCTTCCAATTCAGAATTTAAACATAAACAATCCCTTTTTACATTGACTGATCCAAATCAACAGCTATAAGTAAACAAAACTGGTTCTGAATTGATTTCAACAAATGTTCAACAGAAGCAAATCGATTTACTATGCTCAGACAGTTGAAATTAATTGACGACACATGTCGACTCGACTATATTAGTATTAACATACACAATCGTAGCCAAAAATCAGACATTTAAACAGTATTGATACATGGTTCGCATTATACTGACTAAGCAGAAATACACTCGAGGAGTCAACTAGTTAGTCCAAACTCGAAAATCAGCTACTTGCACAAACAAATACATAATGCCTTATCAGAATAGGAGGGGGGAATTTAGACAAACAAACAGAGGTTCAGGCGAAGTGGTTGAAGCACAGTTGATAGAGGTCAAGGACATAAACAGCAAACGAACAGACCCTTACAACAATCAAACAACTAAGAAAAGAAAGAAAACTCACCTTAAACCGCAAAAAGATCAAAACCTTAACTCGGACTTGGTCAAGCCTTTCTTAAGGCTGAACGGACTTTAAACGAAGTGTTTCTCAGACGAGAAACACTTGGATTAAAGTCCATTAGACCTTAACCTCTTCGGTTCGAACGGATATGGACCAGTGACGAAGAACCCACAAATTCCAAAACTCAGATCTGGGATTCATGCTTCCCTGATCAGATTCGGACCAAACCAAGTATGGTTTGGTCACGAGGGGGGTCTGGGGAGTGTCTGGTATGAAACTGGGGTTGGTTGGGTTAGATCGAGTTTTGACTCGAATCTTCGAATGAAGATTCGAGGACCTGGGGGGTGATTCGAACCATGGGGTTGGTAGATTTGGGTTCAGGATGGCATGGGGGTTCTATGGTGTTCAGGGGAAGGTCACCGGCATCCATGCCGCCGGCTTTCATGGCGGAAGTACGCAGGGGCGGCTAGGGTTTTAGGGCTGTTTGTTTGGGGAGACGAAGGCTGGGGTTTGGATAGGGGGGCAGGGTAGTGTTAGAAGTTTATATAGTTAGTGAGCAAATGGATCCTGGCCGTTGGATGAGATGAGAGGAAGGGCCAGGATCCTTTGACTATCAGGGAACGACGTCGTTTCAAGGGTAAAGGGTTAGGGTCGGTCCGGGTGAGACGGGTCGGGTTTGTTGATGGGTTATGGGGAATTGATCTTGGCCGTTGATCAATTTAAGATCAACGGCCCAGATCAACCTGTATCAAAACGACGTCGTTTGGATTCTCTGGGCATCAGGTGGTGTTGGACCGGGCAGGCCTGGGTTTTGGGCATTGTTTGTTTGGGCCAATTTTATTAAATTGGCCCAATCCGGAAAAAGAAAGGGTCCTTTCTTTTTTTTTTTTTTTTTTTTCTTTTTTTTTTATTTCTTTTTCTTATTTATTTTAAAACTAAACAAAAAAAATCGAATTAAAATTAAATGCATACTCAATACAATTATTTGCACACACACTAAAATATTTCAAAACAAGTAAAATTAAACAAAACAAAATCACGGACAAAGGTGCCTGTTTATGCTTTTCTATTTAAACCATGTTATGGCTCAGATTATGCATGACACGTACACATTTTTGAATTTTGTTTTAATAAAGTAAACAAATAAAAATGGGCCGAAGTCACGAATAAATCAACAAAATGCCGCACAGAAATCCAAAAATTGTACAGCAGGACCAATTTTATTCTTTTGGAGTGACTGTCGCGCAAAACAAAAATCACGTGCTCACAGCTGCCCCTCTTTGTTCGGAAACACGAAGAGTTTTCGTGCAAAGATAAAGTGAGCGTGTATGAGCGATTTTTGCCTATGGACTACTCCGTATGAAGCATGTTTCTGAAAGATTTGACCGAATCTTGCTTCAAAGATTTCCTACATATCCTGGGCTAAACAGGAATCAGGTCAATGTAGTTCGGGAAGTTTTGGTAGCTGGGACTACCATGGGATTGCAATGCTTGCTGCTACTGCTGCTGCTGTTGTCACTTCTACGTCACTGACCGCCTTATTACAAACAAACGAAAATTAGAAACTGAACTAACTACTTATATGTATGTCAACTGCTAGTTACAAGATTCCTATCTATGATTCTTTTACGACTTGATCTTGGGTCTTAGCTGATTCTGCTTGTAGACTCCGATCTGAATCTTGATGCTTGCGAGTTGCGGCGATTTGTGTAACCTCTGGGATACTGAGTGAGACGCGATTGGCAAGGTTCAAGACCTTAATTAAACGTCGGAGTCAATCCGCTCTCCATTCACTCTGATATCTCGGAATGTCTTTTTTTTGTCTTTTTCTTCTTTGATTCTGAGTTGAGACTCGTCTCGTAGGTCATTTCGATCCGTGTGGCTCGAGGTTAGACCTACGGGAAAAAACAAACAAACGAACGAAATTTTCTGCCCCAGTTTCACTAGGAAAATTTCGTTAATTATTTACCCGGAAGTTCATAAAATTGATGAAAGAGGATATACATGCTCAGTTCAGGGTTGGAGCCCTAACACCGGCTAGCTGGGGAGAGGTTCGGTTTGGGGGTTTAAAACCCTAATGCCGAACAAAGGAAGAATTCAGTTTAGGGTTTAAAACCCTAATGTCAATTGCATGGAAAAAACTCAGTTTAGGGTTTAAAACCCTAATGCTGGCTGGAAGAAAAAAGTTCAGTTTAGGGTTTAAAACCCTAATGCTGACTAAAGGAAAATTCAGTTTAGGGTTTAAAACCCTAATGTTGATTGCATGGAAAAGCTCAGTTTAGAGTTTAAAACTCTAATGCTGGCTGAAAGGAAAAAGTTCAGTTTAGGGTTTAAAACCCTAATGCTGACTAAAGGAAAATTCAGTTTAGGGTTTAAAACCCTAATGCTGATTGCATGGAAAAGCTCAGTTTAGAGTTTAAAACTCTAATGCTGGCTGAAAGGAAAAAGTTCAGTTTAAGGTTTAAAACCCTAATGCTGACTAAAGGAAAATTCAGTTTAGGGTTTAAAACCCTAATGCTGATTGCATGGAAAAGCTCAGTTTAGAGTTTAAAACTCTAATGTCGGCTGAAAGGAAAAAGTTCAGTTTAGGGTTTAAAACCCTAATGCTGACTAAAGGAAAATTCAGTTTAGGGTTTAAAACCCTAATGCTGATTGCATGGAAAAGCTCAGTTTAGAGTTTAAAACTCTAATGCTGGCTGAAAGGAAAAAGTTCAGTTTAAGGTTTAAAACCCTAATGCTGACTAAAGGAAAATTCAGTTTAGGGTTTAAAACCCTAATGCTGATTGCATGGAAAAGCTCAGTTTAGAGTTTAAAACTCTAATGCTGGCTGAAAGGAAAAAGTTCAGTTTAAGGTTTAAAACCCTAATGCTGACTAAAGGAAAATTCAGTTTAGGGTTTAAAACCCTAATGCTGATTGCATGAAAAAGCTCAGTTTAGAGTTTAAAACTCTAATGCTGGCTGAAAGGAAAAAGTTCAGTTTAGGGTTTAAAACCCTAATGCTGACTAAAGGAAAATTCAGTTTAGGGTTTAAAACCCTAATGCTGATTGCATGGAAAAGCTCAGTTTAGAGTTTAAAACTCTAATGCTGGCTGAAAGGAAAAAGTTCAGTTTAGGGTTTAAAACCCTAATGCTGACTAAAGGAAAATTCAGTTTAGGGTTTAAAACCCTAATGCTGATTGCATGGAAAAGCTCAGTTTAGAGTTTAAAACTCTAATGCTGGCTGAAAGGAAAAAGTTCAGTTTAAGGTTTAAAACCCTAATGCTGACTAAAGGAAAATTCAGTTTAGGGTTTAAAACCCTAATGCTGATTGCATGAAAAAGCTCAGTTTAGAGTTTAAAACTCTAATGCTGGCTGAAAGGAAAAAGTTCAGTTTAGGGTTTAAAACCCTAATGCTGACTAAAGGAAAATTCAGTTTAAGGTTTAAAACCCTAATGCTGATTGGCTGGGGGCAAAGTTCGAGAATACTAAACGACCTCTTTTTTTTGAATTTTCTTGTTTTAGTAGAAGATACAAGGGAGTTTCGTGGAAACTTACCTTTCGAGTGAATTCCTTATCGCCAAAATATTTCTTGTACCCATGTACCTTCTTCTTTGGGCGACACCTGCTCCCTGCACGGTTGTCTTGGATTATACCTGTTTCAACTTTTCAGACAAAGGACAATTGTTAGTTCGGAGATGACGGTCGGTTTGGTGACCTTGATCGTTCCCGGTTGCTTTGTTGCGTCTTCATTCCTGTTGTGAAGTCCCGCCATTGATTTGATTCATATGCCGAAACCCTTTAGACCGCTCAGGCTTGTATTTCCAGATTCTGTGATGATTTGCCTCGTAAGTCTCTTTTTCTTTCTTTTTTTTTTCTTTTATTTTATTTTTTTTTTTTTTTGTGTGTGTCCCGTTTTGCTTGGAGGTTCTCAACGGGGATTTTATTGGAGGTATTTTGTGGGGATTTGTACAAAAGGGAAGCTCTGTGGGGAATATTTACAGAGTGGATTCTTTGTGTGGATTTTTGTACAATGGGCATGATGGGGATTTATTTCAAAGTGGGATTTCTAGGATTTGTTGGGGTAAGCTTGTTGGGGAATTTTTACAAAGGGACTCGCTGGGATGTGCTGGGGAGATTCCATTTTTTTTATATTGGGGAGACTCTGTGGGAGATTGTACAAAAGGAGAGACTCTGTGGGGATTTGTACAGGGGGAGACTCTGTGGGGATTCGTCCGAAGGCGGACTTGCTGGGGAAGATTCCTCTCTTTCCTCCTTAAACACCATCAAACGTCATGATCCATCAGGCTTGGGCAATCGTACCAACGAAATGAGGCGCTTTCCTTCATGAGACGGGATTCCGTGCAAACAAACCTGCCACCTGCCCTTTCCGGTGTATCCTGAACTTGGGGTTAAGACATAAAAGAGATTCGAAAAGAAACAAAGAAAGGAGAAAACAAACTTCAGGAAAGGAGTGTCCTTTTCGGGACGAGAAAGACTTATCTGAGGAAGATAACGCTGGCTTTAAATGACATGACATGCTCTTTGGACTGGACGTCTGACCTTTTAAGAACTTGCGTTTTCCTGAACCAAAACGGATCTGTGATTCCAAACCGGTGGCACCTTGCCGAAACCTTCTTGGGGTGGAGTCATTCTTTTTCGGCCAACAGCGCCCTTTGCGGGTTTTCGCTGGTTGACCTCTCTCATTTCTCTTCCTGTCATCGCTTGATAGCACTCTTTGTGAGTTTTTTACTAAACAAGCTCTCTCATTTTGGTTTCTCTTCTCCCGTCGCCTCGTGGTGCCCGAAGGTTTTCACCGCCGAGGCTCTCTCATTTTATTTCTCTCAACTCAGGGTGTGCCGGTTTCCATTTGTGATGCTTATTGGTTTCCCACTATCTTTGGTAATTGATTTGAAGGCTTGTACTTGGTAAAGAGAGGTAGCTGATACTAACTTCTAAACTGCTCGACGTGCCTCGGTTTCAATTTCAGGATGAATGGGATTTTATTGTTGGTGTGACTGAACCTCAAGGAGAGGCTGCCTACGTATCCTTTCGGAATCAAGTCAAACGTAGTTCAGGCTTCAACCAACGTTTTGTTTTTGTTTTGTTTTCTTTGTTTTTTTTTTTGTTTTTTTTTTCTTTTTTTTTGTAAGCGGCTCGAAAGTTGGTGGAGAGAATTGGGTAGTGTTTGGGGAGTAGTGGGGAATAAACACCTTCGCCATTTTCAAACGTGTCAGGACCACTTGGAGTATGACCTAGACGTAGTACCTCTTGACTGCATCTGCATTCACCGCTGTGTCAGGGTCATTTCCTTCGATATCACCTAAATACAATGCTCCTCTTGGCAATATTTTCCTTACGATGTATGGGCCTTTCCAATTTGGGGCAAACTTTCCTTTTGCTTCTTCATGATGCGGCAGAATACGCCTCAGTACCAATTGTCCTACTTCGAAATTCCGGGGTCGGACTTTCTTGTTGTAAGCGCGGGCCATCCTTCGTTGGTATAACTGTCCGTGACAAACTGCAGCCATCCGCTTTTCATCAATCAACGTCAATTGCTCCAGTCGAGTCTTAACCCACTCGCTGTCCTCGATTTCTGCTTCGACAATGATTCGAAGTGAAGGAATCTCTACCTCTGCCGGTATTACGGCCTCGGTCCCATAAACCAAAAGATAAGGAGTCGCTCCCACCGATGTGCGTACCGTAGTGCGGTACCCCAATAATGCAAAAGGTAACTGCTCATGCCACTGTCGGGAACTTTGTATTGTTTTCCTCAAAATCTTCTTGATGTTTTTATTTGCAGCTTCCACAGCACCATTGGCTTTTGGCCGATAAGGAGTGGAATTCCTGTGTGTTATCTTGAATTGCTCGCACACATCTCCCATCAAGTGACTGTTCAAGTTTGCTGCATTATCTGTAATGATAGTCGCAGGAATACCGAAGCGACAGATAAGATTTGAGTGTACAAAATCCACTACAGCTTTCTTGGTGACCGACTTGAGAGTGACAGCCTCTACCCATTTTGTGAAGTAATCGATGGCAACCAGTATAAACCTGTGTCCATTCGAAGCCTTTGGTTCAATTGGTCCAATGACGTCCATGCCCCAAGCGACAAATGGCCAAGGTGCGGACATGGGATGCAGTTCCGTGGGAGGTGCATGAATCAAATTACCGTGCACCTGACACTGATGACACTTCCGAACGAAACTAAAGCAATCCTTTTCCAAGGTCATCCAGTAATAACCTGCTCGAAGGATTTTCTTTGCCAAGACATACCCGTTCATGTGAGGTCCACACACACCTGCGTGTACTTCGTGCATGATCTTTCTCGCTTCCTCGATATCGACACATCTTAAGAGATTGAGGTCCGGAGTCCTCTTATATAACAATTCACTGCTCAAAAAGAAACCACTTGCATGTCGCCTAATGGTCCTCTTTTGATCTCCAGTTGCATGCTCGGGGTATTCTTGTGTCTTCAGGAATTTCTTGATGTCATGGTACCAAGGCTGCGTATTTGATCCCGTCTCGATTACACTGCAGTAACCGTGTCTTTCCTTGATTTGGATTTCCAAAGGATCGACGTGGGCGTCGCCCGGGTAGGGTAGCATAGAAGCCAGGGTAGCAAGTGCATCTGCCAGTTCATTGTGACACCTCGGGATATACCTGAATTCTATTGAGGTAAAGCGCTTGCTGAGGTCCTCCACATGTTGTCGGTATGGGATAAGTTTGACATCCCGAGTTTCCCATTCGCCTTGAACTTGCCGGATGATCAGGTCAGAATCTCCCATAATCAGTAAGTCTTTGACATCCTGATCGATTGCCATATGTATGCCCATAATGCAGGCTTCATATTCAGCTGTATTATTTGTGCAGAAGAAACGAAGTCTAGCTGTGGCGGGATAATGCTGACCGGCAGGTGAGATCAAAATTGCCCCAATCCCTATACCCTTGGCGTTCACGGCTCCATCAAAGAACATCTTCCAAACATGAGCTTCCTCTGAGATCACTTCTACGGTGTTTACCTCTTCATCTGGAAAGTAGGTATCCAATGGCTGGTATTCCTCATCGACCGGGTTTTCGGCCAAATGATCTGCTAACGCCTGGGCTTTCATTGCCGTGCGAGTGACATAAACTATGTCGAATTCCGTAAGCAAGATTTGCCATTTAGCCAGTCTCCCAGTAGGCATTGGTTTCTGAAATATATATTTCAAGGGATCCAACCTGCTTATGAGGAATGTAGTGTGGGCTTGGAGATAATGCCTCAGCTTTTGAGCAACCCATGTGAGAGCACAGCATGTCTTTTCCAACAGAGTGTATTTGGCCTCGTAGCTGGTGAATTTCTTGCTCAGGTAGTAGATCGCCTGCTCCTTTTTCCCGGTCACATCGTGTTGCCCGAGGACGCAGCCAAAAGAGTTCTCCAAAACTGTCAGATACAAGAAAAGTGGCCTCCCTGATTCGGGAGGAACCAAGACTGGGGGATTCGAAAGGTACTCTTTGACTTTATCAAAGGCTTCTTGACACTCCGTTGTCCACTTAATCGCCGCATCTTTTCTTAACAACTTGAATATGGGCTCACACGTGCTTGTCAGTTGGGCAATAAACCGACTGATGTAGTTCAGCCTGCCCAAAAGACTCATCACGTCTTTCTTCGTTCTTGGGGGAGGTAGATCTTTGATAGATTTTATCTTAGTCGGATCTAGCTCGATACCTCTCCTGCTTACGATGAAACCCAAAAGTTTACCTGACGGAACTCCGAAAGCGCATTTGGCTGGATTTAGCTTCAAGTCATACTTCCTTAGCCTCTCGAAGAATTTCCTCAAGTCTTGGATGTGATTATCCTGTGTCCTGGACTTGACTATTACATCGTCCACGTACACCTCTATTTCCTGATGCATCATGTCATGGAAAATGGCGGTCATGGCCCTCATGTAAGTAGCCCCAGCATTCTTTAGACCAAATGGCATAACCCGATAACAGTAGGTGCCCCAAGGCGTGGTGAAAGCGGTTTTCTCGGCGTCCTCTTCATCCATCAGCACCTGATGATATCCAGCGTAACAATCTACGAAGGATTGTATCTCGTGTTTGGCGCAATTATCAACGAGGATGTGGATGTTGGGCAGCGGGAAATTATCTTTGGTACTTGCTCTGTTAAGATCTCGGTAATCTACACATACCCGAGTTTTCCCGTCCTTTTTCGGTACTGGAACCACATTCGCCAACCATATTGTATATTGGACTACCCGGATCACTCCTGTTTTCAGTTGCTTGGTGATCTCCTCTTTAATTTTGTCACTGACCTCGGTTTTGAACTTTCGTTGCTTTTGTTGAACCGGAGGACAATCAGGATGAATTGGCAATTTGTGAACCACTAGATCGACACCTAGTCCCGGCATGTCATCATATGACCAAGCAAACACGTCTTTAAATTCAAGAAGAAGTTGAATTATCGCCTCTCTCGTTTTCTTGTCCGTGTGAATGCTTATCTTGGTCTCCCGGATTTCTTCCGGGGTTCCTAAATTTACCGGTTCAGTGTCATTCAGATTTGGCTTAGGTTTATTCTCGAAATATTCCAACTCTCGGTTTATCTCCCTAAAAGCCTCTTCCGCATCATATTCTGGTTCTGGGTTCATTAATTCGCAGTTAAATAGCTCATTGTGATCTGGGCGTGAAGTCCGCAAGCATGTCATATTTAAAGCCGCATTATTAGGACTGAAAAGGAAAATAAGAGGAAAAGTAATAAAATCAGAACAAAAGAAAGAATAGGAAAGCAATGATGATTTTTTTTTTTTTTCTTTGGAAAATTGGAAGACAACGACGTTTACAACTAGGAATTCGGAACAACAAATGAAAAGAAGAAAACGTTCAAGTTATGTCCCGGAGATAACTTGTGATACAGGAAAGGTGGCAGGACAGGTCTACCCTGACTTCCGTCTAGTTGGGAATGGCGTGATCTCCCAGTTTTGGAGCTTGGCGTTTGGCCCCATGTACATCATCTCAACAGTGCTCGTGCCTTCGCCTGGTTGAACCATGTGGACCTCGTAGAGCATTTCCCTCATTGCCCCACATATTTCCTCGATTTCCTCCGCTGTGAAGATCTCATCATCTTCTTCTTCAGCGTACCTTGGCCTGACAAAAGTCGCATGTAAATCCGGCAGTGGTTGAGGCAACTTCCAGCCCTCATTTCTCCTTTTCTTTGCCCATTTTTCGTCTGCTGGAGTAGGTTTGAAACCTAGTCCAAAAGGTTTCTTGATGACTGGTAAAGTAATGGGTTCCGTCATTCCCTGAAGGGTTCGTCCAAGCCCCTTCCCTGGCCTAAATCCGTGTCGGATCATCTCTTTGGCCACCATAACCGAAGCGTTAGACAAGAAAGGCTGGGGGCAAGGTACTCCCTCTTCGTGTTGCTCTGCCAATACCACCTCGAAAGCTTGATAGACCGTATGCTCGCTCCCTTCTCTTGGTTCAAGATACGGGATAGATGGGTCCCGATAAATGGCATGTTCATCTTCTCCATGGACCACGATCTCTTGGTCTTCATACTCGAACTTCACCATCTGGTGAAGAGTTGAAGGCACGGCTCCTGCCGCATGGATCCAAGGCCTGCCAAGGAGGAAATTGTAAGATGTGTCCATGTCGATCACTTGGAAAGTGACTCGAAATTCGACTGGTCCTATGACCAGCAGCAGGTCTATTTCTCCCATGGTGTCTCTCTTGATACCATCGAAAGCTCTTACGCAGACGTTGTTGGGTCGGATTCTTCCGGTCTCAATTTCCATTCTTTGCAGCGTGGAGAGCGGGCAAATGTCAACACCTGATCCCCCATCCAGCATCACCCGCTTGACATAGTAGTCCTCACATTTGACTGTTAAATGCAGTGCCTTGTTGTGTGCTGCTCCTTCCGGGGGTAGATCGTTCTTGCTGAAGGAGATTTGGTTGACGGCGAAGAGTCGTTCTGTCATCCGCTCTAATTGCTCCACCGAGGTTTCAACCGGCACATATGCCTCATTCAGGGTCTTCAGTAAGATCTTTTGATGCTCGGCCGACCTTGTCAATAATGATAGCATGGACACCTGCTCAGGGTGCTTGCGCAACTGATCTATCACTTCGTAATCCGGCATCTTCATTTGTTGGAAGAACACTTCCGCCTCTTCAACACTCACAGGCTTATTTGGAGGAAAGCGCCTTTGTGTGGCGTTGTTCAGTTCTTGGGTATTTGAGTACCCTCCAACGAAAGTATTTTCTGGAAGTTCTTCCATGACCTCCTTACCTTTGTATGTTACCAAAGTCTTTTGATAATTCCACGGCACTGTGGACGGGTTGGTCATTGGCTTTTGTGGCACGCGTCCGATAACCACTGGCTCATTCAGCCGAGGCGGTTGAATCGTCCCCCGGACCACATAGGCCCCTTTTGGCACGTACATAGGTTTTGTCTTTTTGATCCCGAAGTTCTGCGTCTTCTTGGCTTGACCCCGCGGTATGTAAAGAACTCCACCCTTTGCTGGTACCACTTTCTTCTCCACCTTCTTTTCAGGCTTGCTTTCTGTAGCCTTGACCTCCTCCCCCTTTTCTGATTTCTGGTCTATTTCAGGCCTCCTCCCCGTGTCGACAATGGCAATTATGGCTTTCAAGGCAGGGTCGAACTCTTTGTCTTCACAAATCATGCCGACCAGCGGCCCATTATTGTGAGCGGACAATGGATTGTTAGTCACATTTGGGATCTCTTCGTCCCTTAGCACTATTTTTCCCTGCTCTATCAAATTTTCGACCACTCTTTTCAATGACCAGCAATCGTTTGTATCATGTCCTTCGGCCCCTGAATGATAGGCGCATCTGACTCCGGCTTTATAAGAAGGAGATGTCGGGTTTTGCCTCGTTTGGGGAATTGGTTGCAAGAAACCCAACTGGACTAGCTTAGGGAACAATGTGGAGTATTGTTCACCGATGGGCGTGAAAGTCCGCCGTCGAGGTGGCTCCTGGGGGCGGTAGTTATTCTGCGGGGGTTGTGGGTTATAGTGGTTGCGGTAAGGAGACTGATTTCTGGGAGGGGGAGCTGGGCCTCGGTTGGCTTGTTGTGGTGAATGGTTATAAGGTTGGGCATTCATGACCATATAAGGTTGATGAGCATATGCCACATTTGAGTGGGGGTAGTAGTGTTGTGGGGCCCTTTCCGGAAAATGGGGCCCGGGATGACGATACTCCCTTGCTTCAGAGGCTGCCATAGCGGTTTCTTCCTTCTTCTTCCCCCTTGTCGTCCCTCCAGACCCGCTTTGGACGGCCTGGGAGGTTGCCCTTAGGGCTGCTTGACTCAGAATCCGACCCGTTTTCAGCCCATTCTCTACCATCTCTCCTATCTTGATTGCTTCCGCGAATGGCTTACCCATGGCCGACATCATGTTTTGGAAATAGTCAGACTCTTGAGCCTGGAGAAAGGTAGTGACCATTTCCACTTCATCCATGGGAGGCTTCACTCTCGACGCCTGTTCACGCCACTTAATAGCATACTCTCTAAAGCTTTCCGAAGGCTTCTTCTTCAAATTCGACAGAGAGTTTCGGTCTGGCGCAATGTCGATGTTATACTGGAATTGCTTTACAAAATCTCTGGCGAGATCATCCCATATATGCCATCGGGACATTTCCTGATCCATATACCATTCCGAAGCTATCCCTACTAAGCTTTCCCCAAAATACGCCATTAGCAGTTCTTCTTTTCCGCCGGCTCCCCGCAATTGGTTGCAGTATTTCTTAAGATGTGCAATGGGGTCACCGTGCCCATCGTATTTCTCGAACTTGGGGGTCTTGAAGCCCGTCGGCAGGTGCACGTGAGGGAACATGCACAGGTCGGCGTAAGAGACGCTCTTTTGTCCGCTCAGCCCTTGCATATTCTTCAAACTTTGTTCAAGGCTTCTCATTCTCTTAGCAATCTCATTTTGTTCTGCAATCCTGGGGTTCTGATCCTGTCCCGGTGCGAGTTCGCACTGAGGCGGTAGAGGATTATTGTTGGTAGCGAACCTGGTTGGTTCTATTGAGAACGATGGTGCTTGGAATGTAAAAGAGGATGAGTCAAAGCTTGGCTTGTATGTGGCAGGCTGTGCCGTAGCTGGGCAAGGCGATGCAGTAAAGATGTTCATGCTTGCATCAGTGGCCGACATTCGGGGATGAGGCTCGGAAGGTGATCCTGCGGAGAAAGCGGAGTTGGCTGGGTACCCGAACGGGGTAGCAGGGTAATTTATAGGGACATTAGAAGTCCCACCTGACCTGGAGAATAATTCAGGGAATCCGGGGATGACACTTGGCGGCTCTTTCCCATTGTTCCAGTCATCCAGCATTTCCAGCATGCGGAGCCGTAGGATCCTATTTTCTTCGGTAGTTGCGGATTCAGGCGTGAGGACGGCTGAGATTGAGCTCTCCTCAGAGACGGGGACTGTTTGCGATGGAATTTCCGAAGACATTTCCACACTTCCTTTTGACCTGGTGAAGTAAGTGTGAGTACTGTTTCTGGTCCTAACAATAGGTAGTTGAACACCTCTCCTTGACCTCGTGAAGTATGAGTGCGAGGCCAGACTTTCACCAAACCAACCGTCTTTTCAAAAACCCTGGATATGCTCAATGACAAGTGCACGGTTAATTTGCAGCAAATAACGGATAGTTAATCTCACGTTGGGCATGATGCACCTATACAGTTAAGCGGATTGCTATATGTCTGCTACGAGAGCATGCGTCATTCCGGTGTTTTTCCTCTTATTTCCCCCTTTTTTTTTTCTTTTTTTTATTTACATATATTTTTTTTTTATATATTTTTTATATTTTTTTTTAGCAAAGGAAAATGCGATCGGATCCGATGAGGATTGCCTACGTATCACGATACTCACGTGAATCAGATCATTACGTAGTTCGAAAACACAAATGAGCGTGAAAGAAGCAAATTCTTTATTATTGAAGCAGTCTATAACAAACTACATTTTGCAAAAGAAAAAGCAAACTTTGAAAATAAACCTAGACTCAAAAAATAGACTAAAAATCACCCTGATGGAAAAACAGGCGGAAGATGCTAAGATGCAGATTTGACCTATGAATGCATTATGGCTTTAAAAATTGGTTTCCGCGGGGCATCGTTCGGCCTTGCCGCGGTCCTAGGCGTGAGATCCCTCTCAAGTTGCTCTAGCTCGTGCATAGTCTGCTTGACATAAACCATTACTGCCGAGAGGAAGGTAACACTGGACATGTTCTCACATCGTAGACATCGTCTGGTGATGGCGTGGGCAATGGCTTTGATCCTATCTCTGGTTTGCTTCTTCTCTACAAGTAGGTGCTTTATCTGATCGCTGCATATCTTGAAGACTTGAACATCCTGTACGTGTTGATGCTTCAATCGCCGTACTTCCAACTTCATCTGGGCTATTGAGTCGTACCAGTATCTGCTCTCAATTTGGAAATCCTTTGCCTGACTAGCTGCTTTGATCTCAAGTGCTGCCATCTCTCTCTTTATTTTAGCAACAGTCTTCTCGTGGTCGCCTTCCAATTGATTCAGGTGTCTGCGATGCTTATCTGCTCTTGTATCCCACTGTGCTTTGAGCTCTGCTATGATGTTTTCAGATTTCTCCAAACCATCTCGCCATTCCCTGATTTCACCTTTTAGCCCTTTTATCAGCTGCTCGTCCGATCGACGCCTTGGTTGTCTATCTGCATCCAACCTTATTTGTTTGATCTGGGCTCTGAGCATTTCATTTTCTTGAATTAACATGTTCCGCTCTCCCAGATCGGTAGCAACTTGCACGTTGTGTTCATATTTCAAGTTTTCCACTTGTTGCTTTAACCTGCTGATTTCGGTGCAATAGCCTCTTTCTTTTGCTAACCAATCCCACTACTTTTGTGATGATTCGGTAAAATTCCGGATGTGGGGTCTCTTAGCTGGCCTTTCATGCTCGAGTTCCCTTCTGTACCATGCAAGGTAACCTGGCGCCGTTTCTCCTTTGGCTTGATCCCGCACGCAAGTATCTGATTTCAAATATTGTCCCTCATTCCAGATTTGGCGAATCTTTGCTTCTGGGAACTGTCCGTTAGGACTTATCTCAACTGCTTGAGTGCTTAGATCTTCCTTATGAGGTACTGTCTGGCATCTTCCGAACTGTCTTAAAACTCGGCAGGGTGCGTAAGGTTGAATGCTTTTAAGCCCCATCAGCAAGAAATGAGTTTTAGCCGCTGACATATATAAGACCTCATCAACGGGCAACCATCCCAACTTCCATTGTATTTGGCTGGCAGTAAGAGCTTGAAAGAACGAGGTCCAAGTCAGGACTCCTTCGGGCAAACTGATCTCTTTGGCTCTCGCGTAAGATTCTTCTATGCGGGTCTTTTCCGGGGAACCATGGCTCAAAATCTCGGAATGATGGCAAAGGTGCTCGGTCATCCATATCTGCAGGAGCAAGTTACAACCTTCGAAGAAATTTCCCCCAGCTTTACAAGTTGTGAGAGCTCGAAAGATGTCAGATACCACCATTGGCGCGAGAGTGCTGCCACTTTGCGTGAGTAAAGTGCTGGCGACCCCAGATATCTTCAAATCAATGTTTCCATCTTTTCTCGGAAATACCAGAAGACCCAGAAACGTTATTATGAACGCCACCCGTCTGTGCTCGTCCCACTTCTGACGAACTCCTTTGCTGCACAGTTTGTTGATTGGATTATTGAATCCCCCCTCGTGACCGTATCTATCATATATGAAGCATGGAGTACAGAATCCGGCTGCTAGATCCGGGTTGTGGACCGTTCTAGGTATTTTCAATGAATCCAGGAACCGATGTACCGTGACGACTCTTGGGGCGACCAATTTCCTTCAACGGGAGTTCAGTATTCCCGATGTATCCGGCCATTTCTTCCAAAGTTGGGGTGAGCTCAAAATCAGAGAAATGGAAAACATTGTGCGCCGGGTCCCAATAGGTAACCAAAGCTCTTATGATATCTCCCCGAGGCTGGACTTCCAACAGACCCACAAGACCTTTCAAATATGTCTTAACCTCATTTTGTCCTTCAACACCTAGATCATTCCACCATAGCCGTAACTTGACAGGGATTTTGGTCATTATTGAAAAATGTTCATTTTGCATCGTGCTCATCCTGCACATTTATTAAGGTGATTTTAACAAAATTGACTGACTCAAAAAATATATATATTTTTTTTTAGAGAGGATCAAGCTTTTCCCACGGCCTTTAAACACTTCGGAGACAAATATTTTAAGGCTGTGCGGGTCTAAAAAACGCTAAACAAGACCCAAAGGTGGCTTGTTTATGCAAAGTCAGCCTTCCGGCGTCCCTTTCAGGAACATTTGGCTATTTATGATAAAACAATGTCACCTGACTTATTTACGACTCTATTAAAAATTTGACACATCTTTTATTTGTTTATTTACTGATTTTGGCTATTTAGAAAAATGGGGTTGAACCCGATGAGGGTTGCCTACGTATCTCACATCCGGTGAGAATCAAACCGGCGTAGTTCGGGCATATCATGAATAGAGAAAACCTAGAAATCAAGAATAAGTATTATTATTTTGAAAAAAGATAAAGGCTAAAGAAAAATATTATTTATTTTTTTTTTTTTTTTGCAATATTGGACCATTAGTCTGAATTTATAAAAGGGGTACTACAAAAGAAACAACACACCTTTTGAATTATGGATTTTCCATTTTTTTTTTTACTCTTTTTAAAATAAATACCTTTTCTTTTTTTGAAAGTGATAAAAGAAAAAATTTTATATATATATTTTTTAATAACTCTCAATAAACAAGACAGTTTTGTTTTTTTTTAGAAAAATTCCGGCGAGGTTTTGACACTACTTGGACATTGGTTTTATTTTTCAAAAATAAGTAATTATCTCCCCTACGCTGCTATTTTCCTCTTTTTTTTTAGGAACCGGTCGACATGCGGAACTGAAGCAAATAAATGCACAACACATAGGAATGCAGCATGATGGTCTTTTCCATTTCTGGTTGCCTGTCCTAGACGGACCCAACCCCTGTGTTGAGTCCCCTAAGTCAAATGCAATATGATGCAAATAAGCGTTCCTACTAGGGATCCGGCATGAAGTTTCGTTATACTAGGTTTAAACCTTGGTATATGTTCTAGACTGTGTACCCGAGCGGACAACTCGAGTCGAGGAGGGGGCTACGTACCGGGGACCCGCGAGATCGTCCGGCTTTGTAACTTGTCCAACCTCTTTCTTATTTCAGGTATTGACACTAACAGAATAGGGAGTCTCGACCAGCGAGCTTCTCCCCGGAGGTAAGAAAAGAAGGGTTTCGGCACAGTTTATATATAGTTCAGATAATATCAAAGCGGTAAAAGACAACATTTAGCACGTTATGCAAAAACATGTAATTATCAGATAACAAAGCCAAATATAATTATTCCAAGCTCGAATTCTTGAACCCTGGACCAGTGGTTCTGGGTTCGTTTTCCCCAGCAGAGTCGGCATATTGTCACACCTCCTTTTTGCGCGCCCCGCCCCGAAGGGTAGAAATGCGCGAGTGGAGTTTTTCCAATTTAAGTGACAATATTCGAAATGGGATTATTTATTTAATTCAGAGTCGCCACTTGGGAAAGGTTTGGCTTTTGGTGTCCCAAGTCACCGGTTTATCTTGAATCCCAAATCGAGGAAATTTTTTTGACTTTTCCAAATGAAGTCTGCGAACCAGAAATTCTAAGTAAGGAATTCTGTTGACCCGAGGGAAGGTGTTAGGCACCCTCGAATCCCGTGGTTCTAGCACGGTCGCTTAAATTGTTATAATGGCTAAATATCTGATTTAAATACATGTTGTGACTTATGTGCTTTTATTAAGTTTTAACCGCTTTTATTATTATCATTTACTTTTATAGAATTGCAACGTCGTGAAAATGTATCTCGAACCACGTCACAATCAATGCACCCGTAGTTGTTAACACATTTCGACTCCGTTGAGATTTGAAATTGGGTCACATAAATGCGCACCCGAATTTAAGAATGTGATTTGATTAAGTCGCGCCTAAAGAATCTAACGCGTTATTGTCTTCGGGGAGGGCAGTGGAATTCACTAAACAGCCCGTCCCAAATTCTAAGTATTTATTATGACCAATTATTAAGGGCCCCGCAATTTGCCTTTTGATTTGGCAAGGCTCGTCTCATTATTTTAGAAGGGTACCCTACAAGAACTACATTTTACTACATTTATCTTTTAAGGGAAAGATGATGCCGAATTTTGCTGGTTTAGGCAAATACGGACTGAATCCTTATTTATGTTTGCCGAACCTAAACTTGTTTGATTACTTGATTGATTGTTCATGAGGTGAGAGCTACGGCATGCTTTGTCTTCAACAAGTGAATATGCTTATTAATTCGCTAAGTGAGATTAACAACATATATTGAGTTATGTTTTAACGACCTCCAAGTTCTATTCTTAACATTCTAACCTATTCGAAATTGATAAAGAAATCGGCTGTTTTATTAGGAAAAATTACTACTAATTGAACTCAAAATGATTATCAGTTTTCCTCAACAATCATTACATCATTTCGAAATAAAAATATGTAATGAAACCCAGTATCGAACCTGTATTGGAACGAATGAACTGACAAGAGAACTGGCATTCATAGCCATACTCTTAGTGTGACTGTATGGGAGTTTGTTTGGGGATACATTTATCCCGGACCCCAGTATCGCAGTTTTGTCAATTCAGTGGTCTAGGCAAAGTACATACAATGCTTACCATGACTCTATGTTATACAGTCATACTAAATCAAACAAGTGTTATACTTGAACTGAATGTATACTAAATCAAAACATGTTGTCCATGTCATACTGTCATTACTATTGAGCCATGCTATCTAACAGTTCATCTTAAACAAAATGTATGCTAGTTCCTACAGAATATTTGCAATTCACAGTAAGAATACAGGCCCAAACAACATTCGAACTATCTTTTTACACCAATGCTATAACATAAACTGGCGTTCATTCCTTTATTTCTGCTTCAACTTCAAACTTTCAACAATACAAGGTTCAAAGGTTGTGTACCTGGGAATATTTGCAATTGAAGGAGAAGGGCAATCAGTAGAGTAACAATGAACAAATGCAGCAGCAGTAACAGCAGGACAAGATAGCAGCAGCAACAGGAAACAGAAGAGTAGCAACCACAACTCACAAAACAATTGGAGTGAGATCAGACACCCCAACTAAACCAAACTCTCGAGTAGAACAAACAACAACCAAGCAGACTCAGTTGGGAGAAATCAGTGTGGCACAAAACAGGTCCAGATTTAGTGAAATTAAAACAAAGGAAAGGAAGCAATTTCTAAATTTTGTCTGTCTGAGTTATCAGACAAAAATTTTTTTTCCAGTTTTCTGTTTTCCAAAAATTTGAACTCTCAGATCTTCCCTCTCAGTGTCTCTCCCTATCCCTGTATGCTCTGTCTGTGTCTCTCTATCAGCTCTCCCTTTTTCTTTTTATATCCTCACAGTGTACGTCCTCCCTTTAATATCAGGTGGTATCCTTTTCTCTTTTACTCTCTTCTGGCCCTCTGTCCCTCTCCCCCCTCTCAGATGTCCTCTCTTTTATAAGCCTCAACATCAAACCTTTTACAGCCTGTTAAATTAATCAGATACCCCTCCCATGTGCCCATTTCTTTTCAGTTTCCACTCAGCTATTTAAGTATTAATCCCATGACATTCCCTTGGCAGGCTTTAACTTTTCATTTTATTATCTAAAAGCAAGTATGGGCAGTAGAATATATCTGACAGCATATACTGTCAGATTGTTTAAAACTTAAAAGCTTCTTAATGCAGAAAAATAGGCTGTGCACAAGGCACATGAGGTGCACCAATGCACATGCTGTGCACGAGTGCACATGCCTTCCAATTCAGAATTTAAACATAAACAATCCCTTTTTACATTGACTGATCCAAATCAACAGCTATAAGTAAACAAAACTGGTTCTGAATTGATTTCAACAAATGTTCAACAGAAGCAAATCGATTTACTATGCTCAGACAGTTGAAATTAATTGACGACACATGTCGACTCGACTATATTAGTATTAACATACACAATCGTAGCCAAAAATCAGACATTTAAACAGTATTGATACATGGTTCGCATTATACTGACTAAGCAGAAATACACTCGAGGAGTCAACTAGTCAGTCCAAACTCGAAAATCAGCTACTTGCACAAACAAATACATAATGCCTTATCAGAATAGGAGGGGGGAATTTAGACAAACAAACAGAGGTTCAGGCGAAGTGGTTGAAGCACAGTTGATAGAGGTCAAGGACATAAACAGCAAACGAACAGACCCTTACAACAATCAAACAACTAAGAAAAGAAAGAAAACTCACCTTAAACCGCAAAAAGATCAAAACCTTAACTCGGACTTGGTCAAGCCTTTCTTAAGGCTGAACGGACTTTAAACGAAGTGTTTCTCAGACGAGAAACACTTGGATTAAAGTCCATTAGACCTTAACCTCTTCGGTTCGAACGGATATGGACCAGTGACGAAGAACCCACAAATTCCAAAACTCAGATCTGGGATTCATGCTTCCCTGATCAGATTCGGACCAAACCAAGTATGGTTTGGTCACGAGGGGGGTCTGGGGAGTGTCTGGTATGAAACTGGGGTTGGTTGGGTTAGATCGAGTTTTGACTCGAATCTTCGAATGAAGATTCGAGGACCTGGGGGGTGATTCGAACCATGGGGTTGGTAGATTTGGGTTCAGGATGGCATGGGGGTTCTATGGTGTTCAGGGGAAGGTCACCGGCATCCATGCCGCCGGCTTTCATGGCGGAAGTACGCAGGGGCGGCTAGGGTTTTAGGGCTGTTTGTTTGGGGAGACGAAGGCTGGGGTTTGGATGGGGGGGCAGGGTAGTGTTAGGAGTTTATATAGTTAGTGAGCAAATGGATCCTGGCCGTTGGATGAGATGAGAGGAAGGGCCAGGATCCTTTGACTATCAGGGAACGACGTCGTTTCAAGGGTAAAGGGTTAGGGTCGGTCCGGGTGAGACGGGTCGGGTTTGTTGATGGGTTATGGGGAATTGATCTTGGCCGTTGATCAATTTAAGATCAACGGCCCAGATCAACCTGTATCAAAACGACGTCGTTTGGATTCTCTGGGCATCAGGTGGTGTTGGACCGGGCAGGCCTGGGTTTTGGGCATTGTTTGTTTGGGCCAATTTAATAAAATTGGCCCAATCCGGAAAAAGAAGGGGTCCTTTCTTTTGTCCTTTCTTTTTTTTTTCTTTTTTTTTTATTTCTTTTTCTTATTTATTTTAAAACTAAACAAAAAAAATCGAATTAAAATTAAATGCATACTCAATACAATTATTTGCACACACACTAAAATATTTCAAAACAAGTAAAATTAAACAAAACAAAATCACGGACAAAGGTGCCTGTTTATGCTTTTCTATTTAAACCATGTTATGGCTCAGATTATGCATGACACGTACACATTTTTGAATTTTGTTTTAATAAAGTAAACAAATAAAAATGGGCCGAAGTCACGAATAAATCAACAAAATGCCGCACAGAAATCCAAAAATTGTACAGCAGGACCAATTTTATTCTTTTGGAGTGACTGTCGCGCAAAACAAAAATCACGTGCTCACACATATGTCACTTGGCCTAACAATCCAACTGAAAAAGGCCGAGATTTGAAACTCTTACCCTATTTAGCCCATATTGTACATAACTTGAAAGAAACTTTTCAGCCTTTAGCCTATTATTAAAGACATATTTTTAGGGTTTTTATTATTTTCTTCTTTCTTTATTAGCACACCAAATTCTTTCTCACCGCCTTTATAACCCGCATAGATCCCTCATCCTCTCTTAACCTAGCCCCAGCAATTCCCATCCCCAATCCCCTACGTAGTTCTACCATCAATGGCTCGAAGAAGCCGGGCTCCTACTCCGTCGTCCATGGTGACAAACAGAAGAATATTGAAGATTTTTAAAAGAAAAATAAAAATACACGCAGATCTGAGTAGGGAAAAGGAAGACGGGTGAAAACTAACATGTTGATACTCCACAACTGAAGAGGCATGCCCTGTTAGGTGGAACACGAGGATCAAACTTTGTTACGTTAGCAATGTCACCAACAGTGTACGCGGCAAAACTTGATACAAACAGGAAATGGTATAAGGCTTCTCCGTCAGCAGTAGTGATTAGTTTGTTGATACATTGTATAATAGTGTATAATTGTGTATATGGATATACAAACACCCCCCCCCCCATAAACTATTATACATGTTTATACAAGTTAATACATTATTTACAGTAAGTGTAGTGTTGGACATTCTATATTTTCTAGTGAAAATATTATATAAGTGGCGTTTAAATACACTTATACAGTATTGTATAATTGTGTATAACATTGTATAATTATATATTTTTTAAGTTTATAAAGATGTTTATACATTGTCAGTGTGTAAGAGGCCTCTACGAAAGTTTGACACTTCCTTCTCTTCTTCTTTTTCGTGTATGTGTTGTATGAAAAAGATTTTGTACACGTTGGAGGGATTCTACAATTCATTTACCAAGTTTTTATTTTTCTTTTATCCTGTTAGATTGCTTCAGCAATTGCACAAAAAAGTGTTTCGATTTCTTACCTTCAGATAATATATATTATTCAGGATTTTTGAGTTGTGTTGTGGCTGATTTGCATTTTCTTATCAAATGCTTAATAATCAAAGGAAATCAAGAGAATAAAAACAACTGGTTGTATAAAGAGGGAGCAATAACCGTAGTTGATTGTGTGAAATAAGCTGTCTTTCGGGAATTAGCATATTATTTTTGGGCTATAGATTTGCAAAGTGGTATCTAGGCTATTATGTTGCAAGTCAGGTGTGTGGTTGTATTTATGTGAAATTATCCCTTTCATATGATGTCAACTTAACCGAACCATTGCTACAACAAAATCCTGCTAATTCATATTCAAAGCTTTTAGCTCCACAATATTTACAGTTTGGTACAGTTTTCAAAATGGTTGCATTACTGGACAACTGTTTGAAAATCCAACAACCTATTATCTTTGATCTAAAACCTGTGTATATAAGTTGTTGGATATCATAGAAGTATTGAGAAAAGATATATGGCTAATATTGTTAAATGAGTAGACCAATATAAACCTCTTTTTATGACAACGGATGCCTCGGGATCACATCGTTCATCGAGTCTATTTGATGTGGAACCTAATATGCAAACCACTATAATTGATATATGAAATATTTCAAGTGAACTAAAATTGAAACTGCATTTTAATATTTGCTAACCATATTCTAATACAGAAAGGGAGCCAATTATATTCTTCCCTTTGTTACAACAAACTGTTGTGTCATCCACGCAAGATTTATCGGCTACATAGAAGTGAACGCATGTTAACATTAACAATACATATGTAGGTAAAATCCCAAAAACAACATCCAAAATGCTATATACGTAGAGTTATATTTTTTTTCCTAACCTTTTTAAGCACGACAACATGATTCCCCTATTGTTAGTATACTCTGTCTAATTAACTCAGCAGCAACCTCAGAAGATGATGCTACTTCAGTATGTTCAACCAAGAGACTTTGTCTTGTCGACTCAATATTTTTTTATCGTCGTTGTGATAAAAGTATTTCTTTTTTATCAGCTGATTGATTTGTATACACATCATATCTCCTAAGCTTGATTTTAGAAGCTCTTTCTGCTGCGCAATGTCGCTTCCTCTTCTGGAAGCGGCAACTTGACGTTGTGGTTTTTTTATCAGTAAGCATCTGTATTTAAATAATGTATACATTTTTAACATGACATCTCTAAAACAAATCAAAAAGCAATTAATCTGACCATCAATAATGAGCGAAAATATATTGTAAAATACATTGCAAAATGAAGAAAGTAAAAAAGAATGCAAATATTCCGAAAGACAATATATAAGCAGAGACCCATAGCAGACAACGTAGAATCAAATATTGGAACGTTTCTATAGTATATAAAACCTATAACATATTGAATAGGGAAGGAAGCAGAAAATATCATGTCATCGTGAACACTGCAAGGCCTCATATGTGCAGATCACTAGTAATTGGCATATCTATGTTAAAGATAGTGGTGCATTGGCCACGCTCAAATCCTAGGTCCGCATCTCATTGACTTATATTTTATAACACATACAACATCTGGTACCAAACATCCTATCAGCCTCATCAAACTCAGTCTTGAAATGCTAAGCTCTATGATCCAGTAAAACTTAATACATAACAGAAATTGTCGTAGAATTTATGCCATAAGTAAATGACTTAATCATGGAATTCATTAATGGGACACAATGAAATTTGCTTAAGTTCCCCTATTAATGGAGGTCATCTGTTCTGTATTATGTTTTACTGGATCATAGAGCTTAGCATTTCAAGACTGAATTTGATGACGCCAATAGGATGTTTGGTACCAGATGTTGTATGTGTTATAAAATACTTGGTTTCCAAATGAATTGGGAAAAAATTGAGTTTATATATTTAAGTGATCGGAAGATGACATGCCATGACACGTAGACTGGTCAAAGAGTTATGATTGACAAAGAGGCACGAGTTGCAACAGATATGAGCAGAGGCATAAGAGGAAGCACAAGCAGATACTCAAAAGATTCAACGCTCGTACCTATTTAAGTCCAAAAATCAAAGGGAATGAATCTGACTGTTCACGGGAGTATAGATACAGTATTTAATGAGCCTTAAATACTAAAAACGTTAGAGAATTTGTATTAAATACAATGATTATATAACGTAGCATTTAATGTCTTTAATTGCCTATAATGGCCTTATTATGACAAATGCAAAACACATATCTCCAAAGTAGCTATAAAAGGGAGAGAATGGATCAATTGTAAGGACACAAAATATTATCTGAATATACCAATTTACTTATTTTTTTCTTCTGATTATATTGTTAGCTTACTTTCTTTCATATATACTTTTGATTATCAGTAACCCGAGTTCTTCTAAATTAAAGCTTTGACCGAAATCTCATTTTTTGGTTAAACAAATTGGTTATGTTACCGGGAATCTGATAACCTACCCTCTTTTAGCTTAACTTTCCTTGTTGCATCAACCATGTCGAACAACAATGACAGCATTCAAGGAAACCAAGGCAACCAACAACTTCAGGGAAATCCACAGGGTAATCAAACCCCGGTCCCTTCTCCATGAGGCTCTCCTCGGCGGTCTCGTGAAGGATCTCCTGATAGATCTCGTACAAATGGAAACGCTCAATTTGAAAATGTTGAAGCTATCAATGAAGCTTTGCAGAAACTAATTGCTGCACAGGTCAGTAAAACTCTTGAGGCTTTTGCTAGCCAGTTACCTGCTGCACCGCCCACACCCACTCCAAACAACAACACTTTGGAGAACCCTCGTTCCGAGCTTGTAAACTCATGTAGCGGTGGTACCCTAAGCGAATCACAACAGGGAGAACCAGGTAACTTAGTCAATTCTGATTTACAAAATTTAGTACTAACATTGCAAAAATAGCTCAAGGAGCAAAGTGACCGCATAGAGCAAATACACGGGGTGTCGCCCGTAATCAAAGGGATAGATACGGATAAACACTCACAACAACCTTGGAAGCCAAGTGTTGCTCCACTCCCGGTTCCAAAAAAATTCAAACTGCATGATATTCCAAAATATGATGGAACAACATACCCACGAGACCACGGGACTGCATTCACAACAGGCGTAAAAGGCAATTACTTGACCAAGCAAGAGATTGAATCAGTATTAGTCAAAAAAAAATGGTGAAACACTCACCAAGGGTGCATTAACATGGTATTCCCTTTTACCTGAAAATTCTATAAATTCTTTTGTTGAGCTTGCAGATTCTTTAATCAAAGCACACTCGGGAGCTCAAAAGGTCGAAAAAAGAATGGAAGATATTTTCAATATCAAGCAAGGGGGCTCAGAATTGCTTAGGGAGTTCGTGGATAGATTCCAACGTGAAAGAATGATATTACCACGTGTACCTGATAATTGGGAAGCTATAGCTTTCACAAGTAATTTAAATGAAAAGAGTTCAGAAGCTATGAGGCGACTCAAGGAAAGTCTTCGTGAATTCCCAGCTACAACATGGAATGACGTTTACAATAGGTATAGCACAAAGCTAAGGATAGAAGAAGATATTGTTCCACGATTCCAAAAAGAAGAAAAAGTAATTTCGATACAGGTGGAAACCGAAAAAAAGTCCGGTAAAGGCACGAGCCATACATGGAACCTGCGGGAAAAGATTCATGGTCAAAACAGGACAATCAAAGGTATGATCATAGATCAAGAAATAGAGAGTCAGGCTCTTCATCAAGATTTAGGAATGACCGAAACACCCATGAGTCACGAGATGATGATAGAAATTTGAAGGTAAGATTTGGCAGTTACAATTTCAATGTGAGCTCTTCCGAGCTCATAGCTGTTTTGAGAAGTATGGCTGACAAGGTACGGTGGCCAAAAGAGATGAGATCGAATCTAAACAAGCGCAACCCTGATCATTGGTGTGAGTTTCATAATGATCACGGACATAAAACAGCAGACTGTAGATTTTTACAAAGTGAAGTTGATCATTTATTAAAACAAGGGTATCTCACTGAGTTATTCAGTGAGAAAGGTAAGCAAGCTTACATGAAGAATAGGAAAGAACCCCCTAAATCACCTTCTCCAAAAAGTACTGTCAACGTTATAAGCGGGGGGAAGACATCAATGGCGTAACGTACACTGCAGCTAATAAAATTTCTAAAATCACAATTACCCAAGGGAAACGGGTGCGACATATATTAGAGGAAGACAACATTACATTTGATGATACAGATGCGGATGGCGTATTATCTCCTCATGACGATGCCCTGGTAATATCTTTAATTGTACATGATACTAATGTGAAACGAGTTTTGGTTGATCCAGGTAGTTCTGTGACCATTATTTTGCTAAGAGTATTACGTGAGATGCAAGCTGGGGATAAATTAATACCAAAAGCGCATACTTTATCTAGATTTGACAATTCTAGTATTGTGACGAAAGGAGAGGTAACACTTACCACATTCGCAGAAAGAGTTATCAAAGATACAAAGTTTCAAGTAGTAGATATGGAGATGGCTTACAATATAATCCTTGGGAGATCATGGATCCATGAAATGGATGTCATTCCTTCAACCTTGCATCAAGTTATTAAATTTCCATCACCATGGGGAATATGTCAAATCCGCGGGGATCAACTTACATCCAGGAGCATCAATTCTGTAGTAGATTCAAGTACGAAAAAAGAAGAAAAATAGCAATCACAGAAGACAGTTGAGGGCACCACAACACACACCTCAACTGAACAAGGGCGGACAGATGTGGATTCAAGGCCTTCTACCATTCAAGAACCAGAAGAAAAAAAAAATATCAAAACGACAATTGAAGAACTGGAGGTTGTGATGTTATTTGAACAATGGCCTGATAAGAAAGTATACGTAGGGGGTAATCAAAGCCTAGGCATGAGAGGTTAGTTAATCGAATTTTTGAAAACTAGCGTGGATTGTTTTGCTTGGTCCCACTCTGACATGACAAGAATACCACCGGAGGTAATGACTCCCAAATTGAATGAAGACCCAACGTACCCTCCAGTCAAACAAAAGAAAAGAAAGCAAAGAACTTTCAAGAATCAGGTGATTCAAGAAGAGGTTCAAAAATTGCTAAAGATTGGATCCATCCGCGAGGTAAAATATCCTAATTGGTTAGCCAATACTATCGTAGTTCCAAAGAAGAATGGTAAGTGGCGAGTTTGTGTGGATTACACAGACCTTAATAAAGCTTGTCCTAAAGATTCTTTTCCACTACCACATATAGATCAGCTAATTGATGCTACTACAGGGCATGAACTATTAAGTTTTTTAGATGCATATTCAGGGTACAATCAGATCAAAATGGATCCGTTAGATGAGGAAAAAACTTCATTCATAACAGACAGGGGGACTTACTGTTATAAAGTAATGCCTTTTGGTCTCATAAATGTTGGTGCAACATATCAAAGGCTGGTTACTAAGATGTTTCAAGAACATCTGGGAAAAACCGTGGAGGTTTATATAGACGATATGCTCGTTAAAACTCAGCATTCGAGAGACCATATATCACACTTGTCTGATACATTTCAGATTTTGCGCAAATTTAATATGAAATTAAATCCGGAGATATGTGCATTTTGTGTCGCGTCAGGTAAGTTTTTGGGTTTTCTTATTTCTAACCGCGGTATTAAAGTGAACCTCACACAGATTAAGGCCATTGAAGAAATTCCTGATATGCTTTCAAGCAAAAGAAGTGCAGAGGTTGACAAGAAAAATTGCAGCCTTGGGAAGATTCATTTCTAAATCATCAGAAAAGTGCTTTAAATTCTTTTCAGCTCTTAAAAAGCAAGATCACTTTGAATGGAACGAGGAATGTCAGCAGGCACTCAAAAATTTGAAGACATACTTATCAAATCCACCATTGTTCGCTGTCACACATCCTTTTTACACTACCCGAAGGTAGTACATAGGGAGTTTTACCAATTTAAGTGACATTATTTGAAATGGGATTAATTTATTCAATTTTGTTCAGAGTCGCCACTTGGGATAGTTTATTTTGTGTCTCAAGTCACCGATTTATTTTAAATCCCAAATCGAGGAAAATTTCGACTTTCCTTTTTGAAGTCTGCGAACCAGAAATTCTGAATAAGGAACTCTATTAACGCGGGGGAAGGTGTTAGGCATCCCCGGATTCCGTGGTTCTATCACGGTCGCTTAAACTATTATAACTGGCATATTATCTGATTTTAATACATGTTTTAAACTATTGTGCATTTTTACCTTATAACCGCTTTTATTTAATTATTGTTACATATTGCGAATTATGTCACGAGAACCGTACTCACGATCTACAACATGTTTAATTTTTTTAAAAAGATTAAATTGTGGCCGGGTCACATAACTGTACCCCCGAATTTTAGTAACTAGGTGTCACAAACTACGTTACGGGAACCGTACCCGTAGCTATGACAATTATTCAATTAACGCACCTAAAGTAAACTACGAAAGTTCAAGCCAATTTCTATTTTTTTAGCTTGCGCTTTCTATCTCTTTTATACATACACGAACATCTATCTCTTTTATACATACACGAACATATACATACTTCAAAAGTTTTTTTAAAAAAGGAAGATATATATTTAAATTGCTCGACTTATGTAACTTAATGTACAAGTCATGAAAATACATAGACTAGTAAAAAAAGGATTGGATAAATTAGGAGGCAAAAAGTCCAAGAACCAGAAAACGTGAGGCAGAGAGGATAGGGGGCAAATTTTGACGTTATACTAATCAAATAAATAAAGTAAATTGTGGTTGTAAAAGCTGGAGTGCACAAACAACTCATTAACAAACTATTGAGGAATCATTATGCCTACGAGTTGAAACATGTAATACTATATATCTTTATATTTTTGCTACTAAAAAAAACTATATACCTCATGATGCCGCTATCTTATTTCTGAAAGTGGAGTATAGAATATAATTTATGGCTTGTTTGCTATAAAAATATAACCATTGCTCGCCATCAGATCCTCGATTTAAGAGCAAATTTGCTTGAATTTTACTCTCTTCCTCGATGACAAGAAGTGGAAATTAAAGAAAATGAGTAAAGACTCCCAAAGCAAATAACAGATTCCAAAATCTTTACAGCATTTACTTCGTCAACATTTAATCTAAAGTTTAACATTTTAGATTCATTACACTACTTTATTCAAATGGAAACCAAACATTCATCCATGACACACTAGAATAGCAGAAATCGTATTTTTGAGAAAATCCAAAAATCTAAAAGGAATTCAATAACATTATATAGTCATTCAGCAAAACATAATACAAAGGATTTGGGACTAACCTAACAGAGTTAAGCGGACACCAAGAGATAAGCCAAAGAAAAGCAGAATCCAAATCACATGAGGAGCTCAAGAAGCAATTTCAACAGTAGCAACAGAGCAGCAAACTTTTACCCGAATCCAGCTGAAAATTTTGAATTTTGAAGCCTTTGCTTTCAGCTCTTTTGAGTGTGAAGAAATTTTCAAAGTGAGTCTCTCAAATGTTGGGTGTGAATTCAGGTGTGCATTTTCAGAGAAGCTTCCGTGGTAAAATGAGTGTGTGCGGCCGTTTTTCTTGGGAAGAAAGGGTGAGATCTGTTGTATTTATCTGTTGCTTGGAGAAAAAATCCAAGAAGAAGAAGAGAGCTCTCTTGTAAAATGCGTCCTTTTCTATATATAATTTTTTTTAAGGTGAGGTCTTGATGTGTGTGTTATAGGTAGAGAGAATGATGAAGAGTGGGTGGAGGAAATATTTTTTGGGGAGAGTGAGGAACATGAGTGGGGAGAGTGGGGAACATGAGTGGGGAAAATGGGGAAAGTGGGTAGTGAGTGGAGAAAGTGGGGAAAGTGGGTAGTGAGTGAAAAAAGTGGGGAAAGTGGGGAGAGTGGGGAAAATGGGTAGTGAGTGGAGAAAGTGGGGAAAGTGGGTAGTGAGTAGAGAAAAGTAGGAATAAATTCAAACATGGTCAAAAATAAGCTGCTCACAGCTGCCCCTCTTTGCTCGAAAACATGAAGAGTTTTCGGGCAAAGATAAAGTGAGCAACTACAAGAAATTTTTGCCCGTTTGAAACTCTATTTGGAAGCATTTTGAAAACGTTTGACCGAACCTTGCTTCGGAGGTTGCCTACATATCCTTGGCTATAAAGGAATCAGGTTGGTGTAGTTCTGAAAGTTTTGGTAGCTGGGATTACCGGAAAACTGTGGTTTCACTGCTGTTGCTGCTGTTTCTGCTTGCTGAGATCCTTATTACACAAAAAAATATGAAAAAATAAAAAGCTAAACTAGCTAAGCCTATCAACTATGAGTTACAAGATTCCCATATATAAGTCTCTTGAAGCTTGATCTTGAGTCTTAGCTGGTTCTTGTTGTTGGACTCCGATCTGAATCTTGATGCTCGTTAGCTGCAATCGTTGGTTCATTCTACAGCTTTTGGATCAAGGCAGGACATGCGAGGCTTGTGACTTCAATCCTATCTTGAGCAGTCCGCATCTTTTCTCCGCTTCTTACACTTTAGAGCTCACTTCTTTTTTCTTGTTTTTCTTTTCTTTTATTTGAAAAGAGATTTCTTCTTTTGGTCGCCTCGAAACTTGTCCCTCAAGGTAAACACCTGCTTAGGCACCAAAACAAACAAACGAACAAAATTTTTCTGCCCCAGTTTTCACTAGGAAAATTTTGTAAGTTATTGCAACAAAATCTAAATTATTTCTTTATTGAAAGCAATAAAATCGGGATTGTGTATCCCAGAGAAAAAGAGATTAGGGAATGGAGATCCTATATCTAAAATGAAATCAAATGGGGATCGGAGGCCCCAAGTTGGAAAGATTACCAGGTTATGCTGGAAAAATGATCGGGTTATGCCGGAAAAGAAAAAGGTCTTCGGGTTATGCCGGGGAAGACCACGGGTTATGCCGGGAAAGTCATCGGGTTATGCCAGAAAAAGGAAAGGTCCTCGGGTTATGCCGGAAAATGCATCGGGTTATGCCGGAAAAGAAAAAGGTCCTCGGGTTATGCTGGGAGAAAAGAAAAAAAAAGGTTCCTGGGTTATGCCAGGGAGGTCCACGGGTTATGCCGAGAGAAAAAGAAAAAGGTTCCTGGGTTATGCCAGGGAAGTCCACGGGTTATGTCGGGAGGAAAAGAAAAAGGTCTTTGGGTTATGCGCGGGAGGTCCACGGGTTATGCCGGGAGAGTCATCGGGTTATGCCGGAAAAGAAAAAGGTCCTCGGGTTATGCCGGGGAGGTCCACGGGTTATGCCGCGAAAGAAAAAAAAAAGTCCTCGGGTTATGCCGGGGAGGTCCACGGGTTATACCGGAAAAGTTCATCGGGTTATGACGGAAAAGAAAAAGGGTCATTGGGTTATGCCGGGGAGATCCACGGGTTATGCCGGAGAAAGGAGAAGGTCCTCAGGTTATGTCGGGGATCAACTATAGAGTGGAACTCAATACTAAAAGAGACTACCAGGTTATGCTGGCAGTGACTAGGGAATGAGACCCTAGGTGGCAAAGGACGTAGCTAGAGATTGGAGACCCTATGCTACCATGATTTTGAATTTCTCTTCTTCTTCTTTTTATTTTTATTTTTTATCAATCTTCATTTTATTTTTATTTTTTATTTTTGAGTTTAAGAAAATGAGTAAAAAATGCAGGAAAGAATTGGGAGAAGACTTCCCTTTTGGGTTGATTATTGCAGCATAGCTATTTCTAACCCTTGCGCATTTCCTTTTGGTTGCACCTGCTTTTTGCATGGTTGCTTTGGATTGCACCTGTTTCAATTTTTCAAACAAAGAACAACTGTTAGTTTGAAACGGTGGTCGGTTTTGTGGCCTTCATTGTTTTTGATCATTTAATCTCGGCCTAGCTCTTTTGGTGAGAACCTTTGCTGCTTGTTGAAGATTGATCTCTCTCCTAAAACCGAGGAACTCAACTTTTCAAACTTTCCAAACGGCGGTTCAACTGTGCAGGGATTTGGCCCTTTCACTTTAATCGACCTCTAGGGCTTTGACTTCGAATTTCTTTCCATTTTCAATAACTCTGGTTTTAGAGCATCGGCCATTATGGTCAGTCGGGATCGATTTGATGCACCCGCTGAGGCTGGGGTACTTTTCTTTGGACTTGGTTTTTATCAAGCAGAACTCTGTAAAACCAATCTTGCCACCTTTTCTTTGTATTAGTTACGGAACAGAGTTAGACCGAAAGAGGTTCAAGGAAAAGTAAACAAAGGACAAGAAAATGAATTTAAAAGAGAAGCATCCCTTTCGAGGACGAAGGACGGACTTATCTGATGTGCATGCAGACTTCAAATAGACATGACATACTTCTTGGACTAGACAACCGATCCGCACAAATATCCTATCTTCTCATAAACTTATTGCGACTCGTGTTTCAAAACCGAGAAACCTTGCCAGGACTCTTTCAATACCAATGGTGGTGATGGGTTTCTTCTTTTCGATCGATGACGCCCTTTGTGGGTTTTCACCAATCGATCTCTCTCATTTCGATTTCTCTGCTCGCCATTGCCTTATGGTGCCCGTAGGTTTTCACCAGTAAGACTCTCTCATTTTATTTCTCTCATCTTGATTGCATCAGATCCAAGCAACAACGTTCTTTGATTTTGAAAAACCTTTTGTTGGTTGATCGAAAGGACTTGAAACAGGTTTGGGTAGCCGCCTGATTGGGAACGGAGTAGTTTGAAAAGGAATTTTCCAAGACTGTCAGATACATGAACAAAGGCCTTCCCGGTTCAGGTGGGACCAAGACTGGCGAGTTCGACAAATATTCTTTGATTTTGTCAAAGGCTTCTTGACACTCATCCGTCCATTTAATCGCTGCATCTTTCTTTAACAGCTTGAAGATGGGTTCACATATTGAAGTCAACTGAGCAATGAATCGGCTAATGTAATTCAACCTTCCCAGCATGCTCATAACCTCTTTCTTGGTTCTTGGAGAAGGTAAATCCCGAATAGACTTTATCTTTGTTGGGTCTAGCTCGATGCCTCTCCGACTGACTATAAATCCTAAGAGTTTTCCAGATGGAACTCCGAATGCACATTGTGCCGGATTTAGCTTCAAATCATATTTACGTAGCCGCTCAAAGAATTTTCTTAGGTCCCGAACATGGTGGTCCTGGGTTCTGGATTTGATGATCACATCGTCCACATACAGCTCTATCTCTTGATGCATCATGTCATGAAATATGGCAGTCATGGCTCTCATGTAAGTTGCCCCAGCATTCTTCAGACCAAAAGGCATGACTCTATCATGTTTGGCGCAGTTATCAACAAGGATGTCTTTTCCGCATCTTCTTCATCCATCAACACCTAGTGATATCCTGCATAACAATCCACAAAAGACTGTATTTCATGTTTGGCACAGTTATCAACAAGGATGTGGATGTTTGGCAGAGGGAAATTGTCCTTGGGGCTTACTTTGTTCAGATCTCGGTAGTCAACGCACACCCGAATTTTCCCATCTTTCTTTGGCACGGGAACTATATTAGCCAGCCATGTGGTGTATCGGACCACTCGGATCACTCCCGCCTTTAACTGTTTTGTGACCTCTTCTTTAATCTTGTCACTGATATCAATGTTAAACTTCCTCTGTTTTTGCTGGACAGGGGAATAATCGGGGTAGGTTGGCAACTTATGGACCACTAAATCGACACTTAATCCTGGCATGTCATCGTATGACCAAGCAAACACATCTTTGAATTCAAACAAAAGCTGGATCAATGCGTCCCTGGTTCTTTCATCTGTGTGAATGCTTATCTTGGTTTCTTTGACTTCTTCAAAGCTACCCAGATTAACCGGCTCGGTTTCATTTAAGTTTGGCTTAGGTTTATTCTCAAATTGTTCCAATTCTTGATTTATTTCCTTAAAAGTCTCTTCTTCATCATATTCCATTTCTTGATTCATTATTTCACAATTAGACAGCATGTTTGGATCTGGGCATGAAGTCCGCAAGCATGTCATGTTATTTAAAGCCGCATTATTAGAACTGAAAGAAGAAATAAGAAGAAGTAACAAAATCAGAAAGAATAAAGAGAGATGAACGATGAAATATTAATTTCATTTCATTGAATTTTGAAGATAACAGGGTTTACATTAGCATTTAAAGACAGGAAACTAAAAGAAAAACATCCGAGTTACACCCTGAAATAACTTGTGATGCAGAAAAGGTGGCAGGACTGGACTACCGGGATTCCCGCCTGATTGGGAACGGAGTAGCCCTCCAGTTTTGCAACTTGGCATTGGGCCCCATATACAACACCTCAGCAGTGCTCGAGCCTTCTCCCGGCTGAACCATGTGGGTTTCATACAGCATTTGCCTCATAGCTCCATAGATTTCTTCAATTTCCTTGGCCGTGAAGGACTCATCTTCTTTTTCTTCGTTGTACTTGGGCCTGACAAATGTTCTATAGAGATGCGAAATTGGCTGAGATAAAACCCAACCATTGCTCTTTCGTTGATTTGCCCACGTCACATCAGCTTCTGTGGCGTGAAAACCCACACCGAAGAACTTCTTAGTGGCAAGTAAGGTGATAGGTTCGGTGATACCTTGCAATGATGCCCGAGCCCCTTCCCTAGTTTATAACCATGCCTGATCATTTCCTTGGCAACCATAACTGACGCTTTTGAGAGAAAAGGCTGAGGGCAAGGGCTTCCTTCTTCATATTGGTTTGCGACCACAACCTCGAAAACTTGATAGACTATATGTTCACTACCTTCCCTAGCTTCGAGGCATGGGACCTACAGGTCCCGATAGATCGATTTCTCATCCTCTCCGTGGACTATGATCTCCTGATCTTCATATTCCAATTTCACCATCTGGTGGAGAGTGGAAGGTACGGCTCCTGCCGCGTGAATCCAAGGCCTTCCCAAGAGGAAATTATAAGAAGTATCCATGTCTAGGACTTGAAAGGTCACCTCAAAATCCACAGGTCCAATAGTCAAAATCAAATCGATCTCGCCTATGGTGTCTCTTTTGATGCCATCAAAGGCACGAACACAGACGTTGTTGGGCCTGATTCTCTCAGTCTCGATATCCATTCTTTGCAGAGTTGAGAGAGGGCAGATATCTACTCCGGAACCGCCATCCAGCATGACTCTCTTCACATAGTACCCTTCACATTTAACTGTTAGGTGGAGGGCTTTGTTGTGGGTGGCCCCCTCCGGGGGCAGGTCATTCTTGCTAAAGGAGATCTGATTGATTGTGAAGAATCTTTCTGCCATCCTCTCCAGTTGTTCCACAGTAGTTTCAATCGGAACGTAAGCTTCATTGAGGGTTTTGATCAACACTTTATGATGTTCAGTTGAATTCATTAATAGAGACAACAAAGAGACCTGAGCAGGAGACTTTCGGAGTTGGTCAATTATCACGTAGTCCGCAGTTTTCATTTTCCTGAAGAACTCTTCTGCTTCTTCGGCACTAACTGGCTTCTTGAGTGGGAAACGCTTCTTCGTGGCATTATTCACTTCCTCCAGATTGAGGTATTTCTCAGTCCGGTTAGTTTCATTTACTTCTCCCAGGACTTCTTTTCCTTTGTAGGTTACTACCGCCTCGTTATAATTCCATGGGATGGCAGTAGGATCTGTCATGGGCCTCTGCGGTGCACGGACAATAACCACGGGCTCATTCAGCCTTGGTAAAATTATTGGCCCCCGTACCACATAGGTCCCTTTTGGCACATACATTTTAGATCCTTTGTTCAGCTCAAACCTTCTTGGAGGGCTCAATGTCACTTGTACTTTCCTAGGACCCCGGGGCACAAAAAGGATGGCATCTTTCGAGGGTACTACCTCAGTTTTGGTTTCCACTGTTTTTTCTGTATTTTGAGGGGTGGGTTTACTCTTCTTCTCCCCTTTTTCTTGCTTTGCATCAGCCTTTGGCTTTTTCTCGACGTCAGCGATTGCAATGATGGCTTTCAAGGCAGGATCAAACTCTTTATCTTCGCAGATTATTCCAATAACCGGTCCATTGTTGTGAGCCGGTAACGGGTTGTTGGTCACATTAGGAATGTCTTCATCCTTTAACACTATCCGATTTTGTTCTATGAGATTTTCAACAACCCTTTTCAAAGTCCAACAGCTCTCAGTGTCATGCCCTTCCACCCCAGAATGATAGGCACATCGGGCGCCAGGTTGGTAAGAGGGTGACTCTGTGTTTTGCCTATTTGGGGGTACGGGTTGTAACAAACCCATTTGGACCAATTTAGGGAAAAGGCTAGAATATGACTCACCAATAGGTGTGAAGTTCGTCTTCCTGGGCGGCTTCCGAGCATGGGCATTGTAGGGGAAATTATTTTGTGGAGGTCGGGGATTATACTGAGCTTGGTGAGGAAGTTGATTTCTGGGAAATTGAGCTCGATTTTGGTGAAATTGTTGTTGTGGCCTAGCATATGGTTGTGCATTAATCACTGCGTATGGCTAAAGATCCATAGCATAGGTCGCATCTTGATGGGGGTAGTAGTGTTGTGGGGTTCTTTCAGAGAAATGAAGTCTGGCCGAACGGGGCTTTCTTACACTCGAAGTTTCCATTGCTACTTCTTCCTTCTTCTTTCGGTTTGCTACTCCTCCAGACCCACCTTGGATTGCTTGGGAGGTAGCCCTTATAGCAGACTGACTCAAGATTTGCCCTGTTTTCAACCCATTCTCAACCATTTCACCGATTTTGATGGCTTCGGCAAACGGCTTTCCCATTGTAGACATCATGTTTTGATAATAATCAACATCTTGGGCTTGAAGGAAGACACTGACCATTTCTGTTTCGTCCATTGGAGGCTTGACTCTGGCCGCTTGTTCGTGCCATTTGACAGCATACTCTCGAAAGCTCTACGAGGACTTCTTCTTTAGATTTGATAATGAATTCCTGTCAGGGGCAATGTCGATGTTATATTGAAACTGCCTGACAAAATTGTCGTCCCAGATATGCCAATGAGATATATCCTAATCCATATACCATTCAGAAGCAATGCCGACCAAAGTCTCTCCAAAGTAGGCCATAAGAAGCTCTTCTTTTCCGCCCGCTCCCCGCAACTGGTTGCAGTACCTTTTGAGGTGGGCAATGGGATCCCCATGCCCGTCATATTTTCAAACTTTGGGGTTTTGAAACCCAAGGGTAGATGTACGTGCGGGAACATGCACAGGTCAGTGTAAGATACGCTTTTTTGCCCACTCATACCCTATATATTTTTGAGACTTTGCTCCATGCTTCTCATCTTTCTGGTAATTTCCTCTTGTTCAGGTGTTTTCGGCTTTTTCCTGCCCTGCGGTAAACTCGTACTGGGGCGGCTGAGGGTAAGCATTGGTAGTAAACTGGGTACGTTCCAGTGGGAAAGATGGTGCTTGAAATGTGAAGGAAGATGAATCGAAGTTAGGCTTGGGTAAAGCAGGTTGTGCCATAGCTGAACAAGCTGGAGCGGTGAATATGTTTGAAGCTGCACCTGAAGCTAACACCTGGGGGCGAGACTCAGAAGGTGTTCCAACAAAGTGGGCTGAAATGGTAGGATATCCCAGTGGGGTATTTGGATAACTCATGGGGATGTTGGAGGTCCTACTTGCCCTGGGAAAAAGCTCAGGGAATCCAGGGATCGCACTTGGTGGTTCTTTTCCATTGGCCCATGCGTCCCATATTTCCATCATGCAGAGACGCAGAATTCTATTTTCCTCAGCAGTTGCTGACTCAGAAGTTGGGATGGTCGAGATCGGACTATCCTCTAGAATAGGAACTATTGGCAGAGGAATTTCCGAAGACATTTCAATGCTTCCTTTTAACCTTGTGAAGTATGAATGTGAAGCCAGACTACCACAAAACCAACCACCTTACTATAGAACCTAACTGAATAGAGTTAACAAACCGGTCAGTTTGAAGCAATTAACACATAGGTAATCGCACGTTGGGGTGTGATGCACCTATACAGTTAAATGTGTTTCTACATGTTTCGCAACGGTTGCATGTTTCATCCCGGCTCTGCTTATTTTCCCCAATTTTCTTTTTCTTTCCACTTTTGGCTTTTGTACTTCTCCTCTTATTCCTATTTTCCACTCTTTTCTTTCCTCTCTTTCCTTGCTTTTTTTCGTTTTTCTTTTGGTTTTTCTTTGGCTCTCTTTTTCACATCCCTCTCTTATTTGAGTTATTTACAAAAATGTGACCGGATCCGATAAGGATTGCCTACGTATCACGATACCGCGTGAATCAGATCATTACGTAGTTCAAGGAAAATAAATGTGAAAAATAAAGAAACAATTTTTGGGAATTTTCACATTTTCATTAATAAAACTCCTAAACTTTCTATTACAAAAGACTTCCAAACTACTCATTTTCTTGGAATTTTAAAAATTACCAACAGACTCAAAAATAATTTCCAAAATACAAACTCAATAAATGAAAAATCATGAATACATCAATGCTTCGACTCCTGGGGCCCGTGGGACATCATTCGGTCTCACGGGCCTACGTGCGAGATACCCTTGAAGCCGCTCCAAATCACTCATTATCTGGCGGACAAATGTCATTACAGCAGCGAAGAAAGTGGTCTGAGTCATATCCTCACATGCATGACATTTCATGAGGATATAGTAGGCAATGGCTCTAACCCTCTCTCAGACAATACCCTTTTCCTGAAGTAAACGCCCGATTTGCTGATTCCGAGCTTCCAACACTTGAGTGTCATGATGATTTTGATTCCACAATTGTTGCATATCTTCGTCCATTTGGGCCATCAGAGCATAACAATGTTCCCTATCGGCTTTAAAATTCCTGGCCTGTTTGTCCGTCTCATTTTCAAGGGTGGTTAGCTTTCTATTTAAATTGGCGATTGTCCCCTCATATTTTCTTTTCATTTGTCGCACAAACTCTGCCCGCCTTTTTGCATTCTCTGCCAATTGTGCTCGGACTTTTGCTAGACTAGCCTTAGATTTTTCTAGGTCATCTTGGTACTCAAGTACTTTCTTTCTCATACCACTTATAAGCATTTCATCTGCCCGGCTTCTTTCCAGGTTTCTAGCAACTATTCTCGTTTTATGGATTTGAGCTTTGAGAGCTTCGTTTTCCTGAGTTAGCTTTTTCTTTTCCCCTTCATCTGTGGCAGCTTGGATACTGTGGCCAAATTTGAGGTCCCTGGTTTGTCCCTCTAATTTACTTATCTTGGCCCTATAGCTTTCTTCTTTTGCCAACCAGCCCCACGTTTCTGCGAGTCGTTAGTGAATTGTTGGACATGGGGTCTCTTAGCAGGTCTCTCGGGCTCTCGAGGAATTTGAAACCTTTTGCCAAACCAAACCATATAATTGGGGTCCACCTCACCTCTAGCTAGATCCCGCACCATAGTCTTGGGTTCGGGAAATCTGCACTCATTCCAAACTTGGCAAACTCTTCCTTCTGGAAATACAGCCTTTGGGCCCAATTCGACGACATGTATACTCAAATCTTCGTCATGGGGGACGGTTTGAAATCTTCCCAGTTGGTGCAAAACCCTGTGAGAAGTATATGGATGGATGCTCCGGGTGCCCATTAGGAGAAAGTAGCACACTTTAGCTGACATGTATACGACTTCGGTGGCAGGGAGCCATCCGAACGTCCACTCAATTTTATCCGAAGTTTAAGAACTCAAGTGTGCAAACCAAGCTTCGGTACCCTCTGGAAATTCAACCCCCACCACTCGGATTTCAAATTCTTTGATGCAATCCAAACCGGTCATGTCGTAGTTCATATACCCAACACGGTGGCAGAGATGTTCCAGTATCCACAATTGTAGTAGTAAGTTGCAGCCTTGGAAGAATTTTCCCCCTTCTCGACAGATGGTCAAAGCTCGGTAAATCTCAGATAAGATCAGGGGAAACAAAGTGCCATTAGCTTTCTTGATTGCGACATCAACCATTCCCACGAGGCCCAATTCTATGTTGCCGTCTTTTCGCGGACATATTATAACACCCAAGAATGCTACTATAAAAACCAAACCCCGCCTTGCCTCCCATTTATCTTTATTTCCGGCATGGGTCAGACCAGTATTCGGTGCTTCGAAACCTTGGGAATTGCCATAGCGTTGGTACAGGAACTGGAAAGTGCAAAACCCTTCAGATAAATTCCCATCCTGAATATCCCGGCTAATACTCAACATATCCAGAAACGTGTGAGGAGATATTGGTCTCGGTGACACCGGGTACCGACTTCTAAAGTTTCCGCTAAGGCCGGCGTAACCCGCAATTTCCTCTAGCGTGGGTGTGATCTCAAAATCGGAAAGCGAAACACATTGCGAGTCGGATCCCAAAAAGGTATCAAGGCTTCAATCACGTCCAATCTTGGCTTGATGTTCAAAAGTCCAACAAGACCACCCAAAACATTTATCCCAGTTCCTCGGCTACCTTTTCCTAGGTCATTCCACCACATGTGGAGCTGTAAGGGGATCTCTTCAAGAGCTGCGAAGGGTTTGTTTTCATCTGTGCTCATCCTGCACATTTATTAGGGTGATTTAATTTAAAAGGTTATGACTCATTTTGACTCAAGAAAAGGTTATCACTATTTTTTTAAAAAAATTTCATAAAAAATCCGACTTTGCAAAAACGGCCTTTCAGCACTTCGGGGAAGAAGATTTTAACGTTGTGTTTGCTAAACGACCAAAACCTTAAAAAAAACTACTAAAGGTGGTTGTTCTTGCAAAAACGGTCCCTTTTGGGGACATTCAACTATTTTAGAGAAGAATGACATCACCTAATCAAAAACAAATGGTCTTTTTGGGCTATTTTTTTTTTTAGAATATTTTAATTTCCGCAAGAAAGACTTATAAAGAAGAAAGAAAATATTTTTGATTTCAAAATTTTTTTTTTTTTTGGGAACTTCGAAAGAAGAAAGATTTTTTTTAAAAATTTAGACTTTTATTGTTTTTTTTGGAATTTTGATAGAAAAAACTTCTAAAGAAGAAAGAAAAATATTTTTGGAATTTTATTTTGAATTTATGAAAGAAATGCTTCTAAAAAAATGAAATATTTTTGAATTTTGAATTTTCTTTTCAATTTTGAAAGAAGAATGAAAATATTTTTGGATTTTTGGAAGAAATTAAAAGAAAATATTTTTGTATATATATATATATATATATTTTTTTAAAAAACAATTAGGGTCTAAAGAAGCAGTAAAAGAAAATATTTTTGTATATATTGCTTTTAAATAAACAATTAGTTTCTAAAGAAGCAAGTAATGGATTTTGTTTTTTATTTTTTTGGATTTTTTGAAAATTGGAGTCTAAAAAAAAGACTTTTCTAGAGAGGAAGTAAAAGAAAATAGTTTTGGATTTTTTTTTTTTTGAAAATTATGGGCCGAACCGATGAGGTTTGCCTACGTATCTCACATCCGGTAAGAATCAAACCCGCGTAGTTTGCCAGTTTTGACAGAACAGGGGAAACATGGTAGTTGAAAACTTTGGCTCATTTGGAGATGACTTCTTTTTTTCGGAATTTCGGCAGAGTTTCAGAATTTTCTAAATACCTACCTCTCACTCCTATATTATTATTATTATTTTATTTATTTTGATTTTTTTTTGGACTTTTTTTTTTGGTTTTTTTTTTTTTTTGATTTTCTTCCTCTGTTCTAGAAGTCGGTCAACATGCAAGCCGAAACAAACAGACGCGCAAGTAGCACGTAAGATGCATCAGGATGGTCTTTTTCATTTGGGTACACCTGTCCTAGACAGACCCAACCCCTGTGTTGAGTCTCCAAGGTCAAATGCACGTGATGCAAACAAACGTTCCTACTAGGGATCCGGCATGAGGCTTGTTATACTAGGTTTAAAAACCTGGGTTTATTGTTCTAGACCTTGCTTACCTGAGCGGACAGCTCGAGCCGGGGGGGGGCAGCGTACCAGGAATACAGAAGCTTCACCGGCTTTGCAACTTGTCCGAACCTCGTTCTAAAATTGGGATAAGACTCTAACAAAAAAGAAGTCACACGAATTGCACACTTCCCAGATGATTTAGTTGACTCAGAGAGAGGAGGGTTTCGTAGCAATTTATATACAGTCCAAACAATATCAAAGCGGTAAAAGCGGCATTTAGCATATTAGGCTCAACATGTAAAAATCAAATAAAACAAGCCAACTATAACAGTTATTCTAAGCTCGAATTCTTGAACCCTGAACTAGATATTCTAGGCACGGCTCCCAGCAGAGTCGCCAGAGCTGTCATACCTCCTTTTTACACTACCCGAAGGTAGTACATAGGGAGTTTTACCAATTTAAGTGACATTATTCGAAATGAGATTAATTTATTCAATTTTGTTCAGAGTCACCACTTGGGATAATTTATTTGGTGTCCCAAGTCACCGATTTATTTTAAATCCCAAATCGAGGAAAATTTCGACTTTCCTTTTTGAAGTCTGCGAGCCAGAAATTCTGAATAAGGAACTCTGTTAACCCGGGGGAAGCTGTTAGGTATCCCCGGATTCCGTGGTTCTAGCACGGTCGCTTAAACTATTATAACTGGCATATTATCTGATTTTAATACATGTTTTAAACTATTGTGCATTTTTACCTTATAACCGCTTTTATTTAATTATTGTTACATATTGCGAATTATGTCACGAGAACCGTACTCACGATCTACAACATGTTTAATTTTTTTCATAAAGATTAAATTGTGGCCGGGTCACATAACTGTACCCCCGGATTTTAGTAACTAGGTGTCACAAACTACGTTACGGGAACCGTACCCGTAGCTATGACAATTATTCAATTAACGCACCTAAAGTAAACTACGAAAGTTCAAGCCAATTTCTATTTTTTTAGCTTGCGTTTTCTATCTCTTTTATACATACACGAACATATACATACTTCAAAAGTTTTTGTAAAAAAGGAAGATATATATTTAAATTTGCTCGACTTATGTAACTTAATGTACAAGTCATGAAAATACATAGACTAGTAAAAAAAGGATTGGATAAATCAGGAGGCAAAAAGTCCAAGAACCAGAAAACGTGAGGCAGAGAGGATAGGGGGGCAAATTTTGACGTTAAACTAATCAAATAAATAAAGTAGATTGTGGTTGCAAAAGCTGGAGTGCACAAACAACTCATTAACAAACTATTGAGGAATCATTATGCCTACGAGTTGAAACATGTGATACTATATATCTTTATATTTTGCTACTAAAAAAAACTATATACCTCATGATGCCGCTTATCTTATTTCTGAGAGTGGAGTATAGAATATAATTTACGGCTGTTTGCTATTAAAAGATAACCATTGTTGGCCATCAGATCCTCGATTTAAGAGCAAATTTGCTTGGATTTTACTCTCTTCCTCGATTACAAGAAGTGGAAATTAAAGAAAATGAGAAAAGACTCCCAAAGCAAATAACAGATTCCAAAATCTTTACAGCATTTACTTCGTCAACATTTAATCTAAAGTTTAACATTTTCGATTCATTACACTACTTTATTCAAATGGAAACCAAACATTCATCCATGACACACTAGAATAGCAGAAATCGTATTTTTGAGCAAATCCAAAAATCTAAAAGGAATTCAATAACTTTATATAGCCATTCAGCAAAACATAATACAAAGGATTTGGGACTGACCTAACAGAGTTAAGTGGACACCAAGAGATAAGCCAAAGAAAAGCAGAATCCAAATCACATGAGGAGCTCAAGAAGCAATTTCAACAGTAGCAACAGAGCAGCAAACTTTTACCCGCATCCAGCTGAAAATTTTGAATTTTGAAGCCTTTGCTTTCAGCTCTTTTGAGTGTGAAGAAATTTTCAAAGTGAGTCTCTCAAATGTTGGGTGTGAATTCAGGTGTGCATTTTCAGAGAAGCTTCCGTGGTAAAATGAGTGTGTGCGGCCGTTTTTCTTGGGAAGAAAGGGTGAGATCTGTTGTATTTGTCTGTTGCTTGGAGAAAAAATCCAAGAAGAAGAAGAGAGCTCTCTTGTAAAATGCGCCCTTTTCTATATATAATTTTTTTAAGGTGAGGTCTTGATGTGTGTGTTATAGTTCGAGAGAATGATGAAGAGTGAGTGGAGGAAATATTTTTTGGGAAGAGTGGGGAACAAGAGTGGGGAAAGTGGGGAGAGTGGGGAGCATGAGTGGGGAAAATGGGGAAAGTGGGTAGTGAGTGGAGAAAGTGGGGAAAGTGGGTAGTGAGTGGAGAAAGTAGAAAAAGTGGGGAGAGTGGGAACATGAGTGAGGAAAATGGGAAAAGTGGGTAGTGAGTGGAGAAAGTGGGGAAAGTGGGTAGTGAGTGGAGAAAGTGGAGAAAGTAGGGAGAGTGGGGAACATGAGTGAGGAAAATGGGGAAAGTGGGTAATGAGTGGAGAAAGTGGGGAAAGTGGGGAAGTGGGTAGTGAGTAGAGAAAAGTAGGAATAAATTCAAAACATGGTCAAAAATAAGCTGCTCACACTCGCAAAACCAAAGGCTAGGGAAAGACTGCTCATCTACCTTGATGTTTCAGAAGTAGCAATAAGTGTTGTTTTAGTCTGTGAGGACCAAGGTAAACAATCTCTGATCTGTTATGTTAGCAAATCTTTGTTAGATGCGGAGACACGGTACCCCCAATTGGAAAAGCTTGCACTTGCATTAATCATGGCATCTAGAAAATTAAGGCCTTATTTTCAATGTCATCCTATTGTTGTAGTAACCACTTATCCATTACGCAATATATTATATAAGCATGAATTGTCATGTAGGTTAGCTAAATGGGATATATAATTAAGTGAATATGATATCACCTACCAACCTAGAACTGCCATAAAATCTCAAGTGTTAGCTGATTTCGTGGTTGATTTCAGCCAAGGGATGCAATTAGAAGCAGAAAAAGAGTTGCAGGTGTTCAACGGAGCTAACACAGGAACTTGGACCTTGTTTAATGATGGTCCATCTAACGTAAAGGGTGCTGGTTTAGGGATTGTTTTGGTACCACATACGGGTGAAACCATTCGACAATCCATAAAATGTCATTTTATAACTAACAATGAGGCAAAGTATGTAGCTGTGATTGCAGGTTTAGAACTGGCACGGGAACTTGGCATAAATCATATTATAATCAAAAGCGATTCACAGCTCATAGTTAATCAAATGTTGGGGACTTATACGGCCAGAGAAGCAAGGATATAGCAATACTTAGCGAAGGTACGAGATTTGATAAAGCAATTTTAAACTTGGAAAGTAACACTAATACCAAGGGATGAAAATGTTAGAAGCTGACGCCCTAGCCAATCTTGCATCTACGGCAGACGTGGCAAGTAATGAAAATGCTTCAGTTATTCATTTATTTCATTCAGTTCTCGACCTCGATAAGAATGAGGTAAATTTTAAGAACTTAACTTGGGATTGGAGGAACGAGATTGTTGCTTTCTTGAAGTATGGTACCGTCCCTGAAGATAAGAATAAAGCTCATACGCTTCGAAAAAAGGTTGCTCAGTATTGCTTAAAGCAAGGCAATCCTTACCGAAAAATGTTCGGTGGTCCCTTAGCAAGATGCCTCGGACCTTCTCAGACGAAATACGTAAGGAGAGAAATACACTAGGGGCATTGTGGGAATCACGCAGGAGGAAGGTCATTGGTAATAACCTTAATTAAGGCAGGTACCCAAAATGGAAGAAGAAACGGAAAGTTTCGTGGCTAAATGTGATAAATGCCAAAGGTACGGTAATAATATGCATAGGCCCACAGAGTTATTACATCTGGTCATTGCACCGTGGCCATTTATGAAATGGGGGATGGATATCGTGGGTCCACTACCGCAAGCAAAAGGATAGGTAAAATTTTTGCTCGTACTCACTGATTATTTTACTAAATGGGTAGAGGCAGGAGCATTTAAATAGGTGCAAGAAAAGGAAGTTAGAGATTTAATTTGGCAGAATATCATATGCCGATTCGGTGTGCCAAAGGAGATCGTGTGTGATAATGGTCCTCAATTTATAAACACTCAAATCACAGAATTCTTTCAAAGTTGGCAGATTAAAAGGATTACGTCTACACCTTATCATCCAGTGGGTAATGGGCAAGCCGAGTCAACAAACAAAGTCATTATCAACAATTTAAAGAAGCGTTTAGAGGAATCCAAAGGTAATTGGCCAGAAGTGTTACCTGGTGTTTTATGGGCATATCGCACAACAGCAAAAACAAGTACAGGAGAAACACCATTTTGATTGGTTTACGGAGCTGAAGCTTTAATTCCGGTTGAGATAGGAGAGCCGAGTACACGATTCACACAAGCGATAGAAGAATCTAATAATGAGGAAATGCGTGTAAATCTTGATTTACTTGAAGGAAGAAGAAAAGTTGCACTAATAAGAATGGCAGCACAGAAGCAGGTCATGGAACGATACTACAACCGAAAAGCACGCCTCAGATTCTTCAAAATTGGGGACTTCGTGCTCAAAAAGGTTTTTCAATCTAAGAAGGCAGCTAACTCGGGGAAATTAAGTCCAACATGGGAAGGACCCTATAGAATTCATGATATTGCAGGTAAAGGAGCATACGAGCTGGAAACAATGGATGGAAAGATAGTTCTATCACATTGGAATGTTGTTCATCTAAAGAGATATTATTTCTGAAGAATACCTATGGTCAGGTATCCATATTTTAAAATTTAATTTTTGAATTGTTAAAATTTTACTAACGATTTTAGATGATAGGCAAAATGCTAACCCGCACTAAATGATGAGTCACGACCTGCAAGGCACGTGGAATAAATTAAACTTCCTGGCCTAGGGTTACAATTATTCTGATAGAAATTCAAACGGGGTAAGCAGTCTTCATCTATAATCGTACCTCCGAGTCCCGTATGTTTTTCCTTTACATGGAAAAGGACCAGATGAGAGGAACAATCAAGTGCTCGAGGCTTCATACTTTAACGCTCAAACACTTGGGGGACTACATAATATACACGGGCATGTGTATAAGGAAGGCAAAGAAGATCAAGACCTGAAAAGTTCACTCATTGAATGAAGTATAGAGCAAAGTCACGAGCTAAGGTCAAAGAAAAACCTTACCATAGTTAGGGTAAAGGCCATGTACTGAAACGGGTTATAGATAAAAATCTCGTGGTTCTTTTTTAAATCTGTTACAAGGAAAACAATTACGAGAAATTTATAGATGTAATTCAAATACATGTAAAGTGTTATTCAAAACTAGACAAAATTCAAATAAAAACTTGTCAAAGTTACTTCAAAGAAACATGTGTATTCCTATTTCTTTTATCATATGTTAATACCATTATGAAGTTGAGACGTCCTCTTCATTAAGTGTCGAATATAAAAGGGGTCTCTTTTATAAATTCATGATTAATGTAAATATTCATGAAGTTAATAGAAGCATTTTTAAAGAATAAAAATGCAAATTATTCTATAAGTCCTTAGAAATAAAGGCAAGAATAAACTAAACGGAAGTTCAAGATAGTAACGAGAAAACTTCTTAATATTAAAAAGCTTAAGATTAAGTACGAACTTAGTCATAAACTGCGAATTGTTTATACAAATTGCCCCATGAAAGGTCCGGGGACTTGAATTTCCAAAACAAACCCTTAAATGAGACCAAGGATTTTACCACAATGTTTCCAAAAAAAATCAAATGACTTAAACTTATCACTAAGAAGATATAGGAACCGAAGTAGGTGCATCAGCAGCAGCGGGCTCAACTAGGCTTGAAGGAGTTGGGATACCCGTATCAACTTCAACATTCACGGAAGCTTCGGCTGCGGGAGAAGGAAAACCTTGAGTTTGCTGAGCCTTCTCAATAGTTTCATTGATTTTAGCTAACTCAGATTCCAAGTTAAAGTCTCTTGGCTAGCTTCAGCTAGGGTATCACGGCGAGAATTAAAAAACGCCCAACTCACTTCAATAGCAGATTTATCCTCAAGGATTTCATAATCCATTTCCTAGTCAGCAATTTCGTTCTTTAATTTCTCATTTTCAGCCAAGGCAGAAGTGTAAGAAGCTTGAAGAGAGGCATGGGAACTTTTCAAGGCACAAACTCTATCAGAAGAAGCTCGGAGGTCTTCTTGTGCTTGAGTCAAATTCTGCACGAGCTCTCCAGCATAAGCCTCTTTCTCACCCAAGAGAGCCTTCAACTCTCTAATCTCTTCACTTGCCTTGGACAGCTGCTCGGAGAAAAAGGTTTCAAGACGAGCCTTTTCTTTATCCGCTTGACTTGAGGAAGCCTTTTTAACTGCCAACTTTGAAGTCAAGGCTCGTACCTGCTGCTTCAAGGTACTCTTACTTTCTTCTAAGTAATCCACATCAATCTGAAGGCTTTCATATTGTTCCTTCCAATTGCACGCCTCTAATTGAGAATCACACACTAATTGCTCTGAGAGGGCAACCCTTTTCATCATCTCCATGCCGATAAGATTGGCCTATAAAAAAAAGAAAAGAAAGGGAAATGAGAATCTCGAAGATAGGAAAATTTTAAAGCACAACAAAGGAAAAAAGAGAAGGGGAATACCTTTAAAGAAGCATGTACAATATCATTCATCAAAGTCAAGGAGTTATGGCTCTCTAGCTTGGCTCTTTCAATTGGTCCGATTAAGGGCTTTAGTTATATATCTGCTTGACCCGATTTCCTTAAGAGATTGCCCTCAGCAGGGACTTCAATGATCACTTGCCTCATAACACCACTCCTACATGAGGAGCCAACTTCAGCACGATGAATGATTGGGGGAGGAATTGTTAAAGGAGGAGGAACAGTGGAAGCAGGGACAGTGGAAGTAGTAAAGACAGTCTGGGGAGGAATGGAAACAGTCGCGATCGGCAAAGAAGGAGTCATAGATACAGGTGTAGAAAAAGAAGCCAGAGGTGCTTCATCCAAAACTGGGCCTAAGCCTTCACCACCAAACCCGCTGATAAAAAGCTGCTCAACAGAGTCATGAGCAGCAGCGGGAGCAACATCATCGTCAAGAATCACTACCGGAGTTTCAATAGACTCGGTAAGGGGAATAGAACGGCGGGGGGATGCTTTTTCTTCATCATCAGAAATGATGTGTCTTCGAGCCCGTGGCCTTGTTATCAAAGAGCTCTCGCCTTCCTCTTCTTCAAAGCCTTGGTCATTAACGGCTTTTCTTTTTGATGAAGAACCCAAGATTATTTCTTGGGCCCTTTCCAAAGATTTACAAGAAGTTGTGATCGCCTCGGCGGTAACTCTTCGAATAGCAAATCTTGATAGAAAGAAGGATTGAAATTAGTTCAGAGAACTAAAAAATATATGTAAGATAAAAGCTCTTACCATGAGTTTTTACTTTCCAACCAAATCGTTGGGAAATGGTCTTCCAAGATCTACCATCCATTGGCGCAATCTTCAATAGCTTGTCTACCCAATCACGAAAATCGGGAACATCTTTTACAACTCCCATGGTTGCTGAAAAAGAAAGGCAAAATTAGAAAAATCAACAAAATTGAAGAAAAAGGTACGAGAAAGTTAGTAGACTCACGTGAAAAATTCCACTTCTCAGGGAAGAGAACATTCTCATCAGCCACTAAACCAACAGTGGGGGCAGCAACAAACTTGGCATACCAGCCATGGTCTTTGTCATCTTCAGGGCTAACTAGAACTCTTTTGCTCCTGCTACTAGTGTAAAAACACCATTGCGAAAGAGTCTAGGGGAGTAAAGGTGAATCGGATGCGGGAAAGTAAAAGGCACACTGGCTGTGTTGGTCAAATACCTCAAACAGGCGGTAGCCCTCCATATTATTGGGCCAATTTGACCTAAGCAAACATCAAAGAAACTGCAGAACTCGAGAATAACAGGATCAATAGCAGGTTTGAATCCTAAAGTGAAAGGGTACGTATAGACAAATGAAAATTCGGTTAAGTAGGAGGTAATTCTTTGATTTGGATTGGGAATAATGATAGGAAAGTCATGATCCCAATGGTAGTCTCTACGAACTAAAGAAATCAAACTTTCAGTAATTTGAGTGGGATAGATATCAGCACGGTCTAAAGAAGATACTTGATTTCTAAGAGATTCTCTGTCATTGAAAAAAGATATTCGCAGGAACTATTTCTTCTACTAAAGGTTCACGAAGAGGTTCAGAAGGTTCTTTACCCCTAGAAGAAGATCTTTGTGAAAGAGAACCCCTGGTTCTAGAAGAGGGGTCGGAACTAGGCGAAGGAAGAGAAGAACTACGCAAGGATGAAGATCCCAAATTACGAAGCCTACCTCCTCTTCTGCTCCTACTGGGGACATTAGGGAAGTTATCAACTATGGGGACCCTTCTAGGGTTAGGGTTTGATGAAGACATGATAGTACGAGGAAGAAACGAACAAAGATTCAAGAACTGAATATTTTGAAAACTTTATGTGATAAAGACAAAGAGAAAAATTATATTTATACTATGAAGCAACTGTCAAAGGAAAATGAGCACTGATGGAAAAGTCATAATGAGAATTGACGCTTCATGATTAGTGAAGTTGTGAAAAAGCCCTAAAAAGCGCTGCAACATCGCATATCCAGTAGAAGGGTGCCACATGTGAAGAGCATTAAATGGAAGTAACAAATGAGGTGTTGATTTTATTATAGCATTAATGGTGACAAAAATTTCCGTTTTAATGAATTCCACTTCCCAAATATTCAATTGATGAATAAATGGCAAGTGGGGGGACTATCTATATTTGGAAAAAATTGAGTTTACATATTTAAGTGATTGGAAGATGACGTGCCATGACACGTAGACTGGTCAAAAAGTTAAGATTGGCAAAGAGGCACGAGTTGCAACAGATACGAGCAGAGGCATAAGAGGAAGCACGAGCAGATACTCAAAAGATTCAACGCTCGTACCTATTTAAGTCCAAAAATCAAAGGGAATGAATCTGACAGTTCACGGGAGTACAGATACAGTATTTAATGAGCCTTAAATACTAAAACATTAGAGAATTTGTATTAAATACAATGATTATGTAACGTAACATTTAATGTCTTTAATTGCCTATAATGGCCTTATTATGACAAATGCAAAACGCATATCTCCAAAGTAGCTATAAAAGGGAGAGAATGGATCAATTGTAAGGACACAAAATATTATCTGAATATACCGATTTACTTATTTTTTCTTCTGATTATATTGTTAGCTTACTTTCTTTCATATATACTTTTGATTATCAGTAACCCGAGTTCTTCTAAATTAAAACTTTGACCGAAATCTCATTTTTTGGTTAAACACCAAATTTGCAGCAAGACCCTTCAATATTGTTGTTAATTTCTTAGCTGCAAAATTAGCTTCATCAGCAGTTAGGCAATAGTTGGTTTATTCATGCCTTCAAGTTGCTGTAAAGTATTGGTTGGTTATCGTGGCAAAGCTAGAAATTTCGCTATAGGGATTCAAAATTTAAACAATTAATTTTACTCGCATCAAAGTCCAGTAACATATTATGGTTCTAATGATATTTTTCTTTTTAGAAACAAGCCAAGCATCAATTCTTCTAAATCAAACCCAATATTATTCTCCCAAATCTAAATCTAAACACTACAATTGTTTGTTAAAGCAAAAAAGCTTATTCTAAAACACGTGTTGCACGTGTTTATCGCATTAATCAATAAAAATTATATACAAATCGAACAACTTGTTGTATGTGTACCCCATACATGAAGTACATGACTTTAAAAAAACAATTACGTAAATACTTATAAAATACATAGAAAAAAGTGTAAATTCTTAAAAATGATCAATATTGATCCGATTTAGCTAAGCTTAATAAAGAAATAAATCCTTCCCCCTGTACATCAGATACCTTGTTGTGACTTCAGATTTTGCCTCTAATATTGGAGTCATGCGCAAAAAGATTTTAAAGGATGAGGAGAATTTATTTTATATTTGTTCTAATATAAAGATATCTTCGTTTTTAAGTCATTATATTCGGATTTCCTCCATAGTTTAACTAAAGAAATTAAGGAATTAGTAAAGAAAATTTTAACTGATTTCAAAATTATAATGTTAAGATTTAGTTTATCTTTAAACATAACTTTTTGTATCGAAAATTGCTGATGACCAAGGAGAAAGAAGGAAATTTAAAGGGTCAAAGACATACTGTTATATATCGAAAGAATCAAATTAACATAATTTCACACAAAAGGAAAACCTATGTACTTTGCTAGCCGGTTTAATTCATTATTTCAATATTTCTATTTAAAGTTAACAAATAATGTTTCCTTGCATGTATATATCCAGAAAACATACTATTGGGTTGTACAATAGAATTAAAGCAAAAAAGAAATATGGGTTGGGTCATGGATAAAATGGATACCCGTATTATCTGCCGGTTAACCCGTATTAAATATGGGTCGTGCCAGATAGGAATTTTTACATTCCTATGATACATAGGAAACCTTATTACCCTCAATGTTTAATGTTTGACTTAATTACACTTAGTATACCAAATTACCAATTCTATACCATAATTAATTAAGGGTATAATTAATTGTATGTTTTTTTACTCCTTAATTAAAGGAATCTGAAAATTCTTCTTTGTTTATATGAGAACAGAATTTGAAGTGCTTAATCCAGGCATTCTTGGATGCAGATTCCTCCAATATTCATTCTTCGATGCAATAAGTTTCTCGTTGAAGCCTAATCCAAAATATTGCTTTTGGTTCTTCCATATATTCCAGATGATGCTATTAGTTGTGATGGAAAATCAGTAGCAACTTTTGGTGAATAAATATTGCATTTCTTTGGAATGTTCGGTAATATTAACTGGAAATCTTACCTTAAACAGAATCAATTAGCAACAGAGAATATGCTAGATATATACTGAAAGAACATATCTTTCAGTATATTTTTTACAAAAATGCAACAAATCAGTTTAAGTATGTATAAAGCAATATTATTTGTAAGGGTATCTACATAATTATTACCTTTATACTAAATTGTAGATTGTTTTTTGCAGAAGATTTGTAGAAGTTTTAGTCGTTTTTGATTTGTGAAAACAGAAAACAAAGCATCTACAATCAGAATACATATAATCTACAATTTATCTACAAAATATCTACAAACTGGGTACATTGAATTTTAATATCCCAATTTCCATTCAATTGTAGCTTAATTGCTATTTTCGATATAATTGTGTTTTTTGCAGAAGATTTTGTAGAAGTTTTAGTCGTTTTGGATTTGTGAAAACAGAAAACAAAGCATCTACAATTAGAATACAAATAATCTACAATTTATCTACAAAATATCTACAAACTGGGTACATTGAATTTTTATATCCCAACTCTCATTCAATTGTAGCATAATTGAGATTTTTGACATAATTGCGTTTTTTCAGAAGATTTGTAGAAGTTTTTATTTGTGAAAACAGAAAATAAAGCATCTACAATCAGAATACAAATAATCTACAATTTATCTATAATTTCTGCAATATGTCTTCTTCTTCTTCTTCTGCTTCTTCTTCTTCTTCTTCTTCTTCTTCTTCTTCTTCTTCTTCTTCTTCTTCTTCTTCTTCTTCTTCGAGTTTCAATCTGAAATTCAGTCAAAACCAAGTCTAATCTTCATCAAAACCCCTCAAAATTGAGATATAAACTCCAAACCATATTCTTGATTTTTGAAAATCCAAATTTGAATTAAAAGCTTTCAAGCTTTTTAATGGCTGTCAATGGTGGAATTGCTGCTCTCTTTTCATTTGTTTTGTATTGTTAAAATTTGTGATTGAGAAATAGAGAGAGATGTAGAGAGAATTTCTGGAAACAGAGTGTATCGCAAAAACAAAGTATGGAAAATCTTGTTCTGCGTTGTGGAAGATCAGAGTGAAGCCGACGATAATTATGGAATGTGCGTGATTTGCGTTGGGGAAGATCTGAAAAATATTTAATTCCCCTTTTTTAGCGCGCAAAATAAGGAATCATAAAGCTACAGTGATTCCTTATTTAATGCATTGTATATATTAGGTAGACATACTATTAACATAAAGGGTAATAAGCAAACTATGAACATATTTGGTAATATAGTTTCATATATGGTATATATACGAAAACGCCTCTTTATTCGTTTTTATTACCCGATTTCGACCCAAACCATATCCAACCCGACCCGCTCGTTTGCCACTCCTAGCTACATCCATATTAATCGTGAAGGAGGGACTATACTAACCGTCTAACACAATCCTAGAAAGAGTTAAATTATTGTCCTAGAGTAAAAAGCCTTGAATTTGAGAAGCAAGAAATTGTGAGAATTTATGGCAGAAATCGAAACATACAGTCCTGAGTCAAATTACTTTAGCCAAAATAAACGTGTTTAAAGGAAATAATTATTTTGAATTTAATTATGGAAACTATTATGTTTTTTGATTTTAAGTTTCTAAATATTAGGAATTTCTACGTAATCAAAAAAGGAAAGATTTAATAATTAAAAATCCTAAAAAGATTAAATTACGCTTTTATCCAGGGTGAATATTTTTTTAAAGGATAAAAAGGACGAGCGATATTTCGCTAAGTGCCTTCGTGCTTTTAATATAGTATAGATATAGATATGTTTACCTGTGAAAGATTCCCTTGAACTTGTGTTCTTAAATATTTAACAAAAATTCTATGACAACAAGAGTATATCAATGGTGTCAATGATTCGGTTCAGCCGGTTATTTTATAAAATTTATATCATACCGGTTTTTCGGTTATTCTATTATGTATAACCAAAATTAAACTTTTCGAAATCGTCCCAATCAAGTCAGTTTTTCTTCGATATCGATATTGCTTGTAAATTTTCGGTAATTTTTTTTATTGTCATGTAAAAGTCATTAGTAGAAGTAGAATGCAATAACATACGTACATTTATATGACTTAGCAAAACTCTCTAGACATTTTTACAGTTTAAAAGGTGATGAATTAAGAAAATATGAAAGATGCCTAAACTATAGACCCATCAACTATTCTATATCAGCATAAAAGAAACTAAGCAATTACAAAAACAATATAAATCACACGAGTGGAAAAATATTAACTATATTCAAAAAAATAAATCAAAATCATACAAAAGAAAATATATTCAACACATTATAGTTTGCTACTCATAATCACTACAATACCTTATTTCTTGTTAGTGAACATGCTGGAAATAATTTAGTTTCGATAGGAGTAGCATAATAGGTTTGCGAATTAGGATTTTGAATTTAATTACTTGTTGGCTTGTAACTGTTTCATAATTCCAAGGCCCACGAAAAAATTCAACGTTTTATTTTTTTAAACTTAATATATAAATATATTGTTCAAATTGTAAATTTATTCGATATGGTTCGGTTTATTTTCATAAAATAAAAAACCTACCTTAATTATCGGTACGGTTATAAATTTATATAAAAACTTACGATTTTATTAAAAAAAAAAACTAAAATCCGGTTCAGTACAATACGGTTCGATCGATTTAGTCGGTTTTTAAATATTCATTAACACTCCTACGAATCATAACATATCTAAAGAAACATCAAAATTAAAGAGTATCTAATATATAAAAGAAAAGTATAATTATGATTAGATACAATGAGTCAAAATTTTCCATTGTAATTTTCTTTTTGTCAGAAAAAATATCTTGAAATTGTATTCTGATTCATTAAATAATATATTCGTACTTTAAGAAAACAACTAATAAAAAACTAATAGATAAGTAGTAGTATTTATTTTCGGAATGAGTACAGATTCACTCAAGAGGTAAATAATAGAATCTAACAGCTTGTTTGGATGGTCGTTACCTATCGTATCGTATTGTATTGTTACTTTAAATACGATGTTTGTTTTGGTTGTTACTTAAATTTTATTGTATCGTATCGTTAAATCCGTCGTTACGTAACGATGAAATGTGCCACTTTATGTAACGACCGATTGGTGTGGTTGCGTCGTTATCTTGTCCTTTTCTCTCATCTCACCCTTCATTATTATTAAAATATTTTATTTTATCATTTACCCTACCTTTTTATATAATAAATTTATCCCGTATCATAATTTATCTTTATAATATTACAAATTTATTTTTCATATTGCTAGCGCATAATATCATGAAACAACGACAAAGTATACAATTTATCCAAATATTATATTCATCAAACGATACAGTACAATACAATATAATATGATACGATACATTATGAAACGAGGTGTAACAACCATCCAAACAAGCTGAAAGTTGGATTCCTTCACAATTTACACAAGGAATATTAGGTTGAATTTTCCTATAATTTAATATCACCAATGATGCCTATCAACGTATAAACACAAAGGTTTCCATCAATAGTTGAATCGCAATAAAAAAGAAAAGAAAATAATCTTTTTGTCTGTGGTTTGGTATGGTTAAAAGGGGGCCTTGACGTAATTGATAAAGGTGATGTCATGTGACCAGGAGGTCAAGGGTCAAATCGTGAAAACTACCTCTTGCATAAATGTAGGGTAAGACTACGTAGGTCCGATCCTTCCCCGGACCCTACACATAACGGAAGCTTAATGCATCGAGCTGCACTTTTGGTTTGGTATGATTCAAAAAAAAAAATTGGGCTGGATCACAAATTTATGAATTCAAATTATGACTTTTTGACAAATAATTTGGGAGAAATTCAAAAATAGTCGGATTTACAACTGATCGTTCAAAAATAGCCCAGTTTCAAAAGTAATTGAAATTTAGCCACTTTTCATGTAAAGATAAATCTGAGCGAAAACACTGTTCAAAACCCGAAAAATATGTCAGTATATTATATTGGAGTTCCAGGATAAGTATGCTGGAACTCCAGCATAATATGTTAGAGTTCCAGCATAAGTACACTAGAATTCCAGCATAATATACTGGAGTTCCAGCAAGTATAATTGTCCAGTATAATATACCGGAGTTTGGAGCATCGGTGCTCTAGTCTCTAGTATATTATACTGGAGTCAGCAAAGTATACCGATCCAGCATAATATGCTGGAGTTGATACACAGGTGCACCAAACTCCAATATATTATGCTGGACCGGTCTCTGTTGCAGCAAAATAGTGGCTATTTTTCATTAATTTCGTAAATGCTGTCTATTTTTGAATGATCAATCCGAAAACTGGCTATACCTGCTATTTTTACAAATAATTTAAAATTGAAGTCCAGCCTCCTCCTATTTGTTCCTCGCAAAGCCCAAATTGGTGGGCCTACGCTTGCTTTGGTGGGATTTTAGATTCGCTTGATGCTAATTTCTAAGGGATCTTTACGTGAATAACTGGTCATATTTATTGTTTGTTTTTTCTAGCTATATATATATATATATATATATATATATATATATATATATATTATACATATGTTATACATATGACAATTAGTTTTAGTTTAATTAATTGGTGGAATGCTATTTAGGTTAATTCTTCAATTCTAAAGCATGGGCCTCTAATACCATGGCAAAAATGGTCATTTGCACAAATGGCCTTTTTGAGACAACTATTTAAATTTTATCTCTGTAACCCAATTGGCTAAATTTGTCTTCAAAAAGAAAAATTAGTATGACTACTTTTAAAAGCAAAATTTAGCTCATTGGGCTAGCGAGGACATCATTTAATGAGTGGCCTCAAAAAAGGTCATACGATGCAAATAATCCGGCAAAATTACTTGTTATCTTTTTTCTTCAATACAATTACAATTACTGGCTTTCATCTCAAATAAGATTGAATTTTTGAGTATAAAATCGTTCGATAATCACTTGCTCAGCTTAAATCTATTTCATTCAATATTCGATAAGAAGGAAAGAGAAATAAGATTATTAATTATTTTAAAGTTTCCACTAATTGAAAAAACTCAAATAGCTTGACCAAAGGAACAAAAAAATTAAAAGAGAAAAAATAGTTCTTTAGATAATTATAGAATATCAATAAATTAACATAATTTTACAAAATCTACAATTTCAAAAAGAAAAAGAGAGACTGTGGCTCACGTGACCCAAAAAGAAAAGAGAATGCAACGTGGTCACAGTCTTCATCTATAACGTGATCTAATCATATCAAAATCATCTTTACCCACTTATGACTTTACCTTGAATTTATTTTCCTTTTGTCAATTTTTTTTATTTTTTTATTTTTTTGGTTATCCATTCGATATGCGGTATCCGCATCAGGATTCGACTAAATTCAGATTCCAACCGAAAGTTCCTATAGTCTGAAATAAAATACTCCTTAACAACATCGACTTCATATCCAGGGCTCGCCCCAAGACCTCTCATGGTATCTTTGCATACACCGATAATTTGACTTTGCTATCTCCAAATAGCATAAGTATCGAATAATTTTATCCATTAATATTTAGGCACATAAAAAAATACATTTTTTTTTGTCTTTATTAAATTTAAACTTGAAAGCTTATAATTCTTAACTTGATTTATTGACCGCTAAATCACACTCTTTAAGTCCTTTAATTTTTAAAAATTATCTTCGTCTTTTTTTTTTTTTTTGATTAACGTCAGAAATAACGGCTGCTTTTTAACATTGACTATATATACTACTGCAGGTTCTAGTTTGAGTGGTCCAAATTTTTTTTACTACTACTCATTACTTATAAAGCAATAAAAAATTACTAAAGAAAAGTGTTTTCATTAAGAAAAGTTCTGAAATGGCTTTTTGGGCCAATTCTTTCTTTTTCTTGTTTTGCTTTTTCCTCTTTTTCTATTTCTTTTTGAATGAATACTTTCTCCATTTCCAAGAAATAATTATTTTATTTTTACCCCTAGAGATTATGATGAGATGGATAAAATCTCTATTTAACCAGAAATCTTGAGTTTCCGCTATTAAGAATAAAAAAATTCAGATAGAGAACTGTTTCCTCTTTAATGAACCTCACGTACAGAGAAAAGAGGTTATCGGACGCTGTTAATATTGGTAAAAAATTCTAAATATGTGTGTATATATATATTGAAAATAATTATATATTTTGCTTGGAACCCTTAAAATTAAGCGTCTGTTTGGACGTAAGAAATCTTTTTTTTTTCCAAAAAAAAAATTCCAAAACAATGTTTGGTTATGAAAATTTTACATCTTTTCAAATCCAAGTTGAAAATGTATTTTTGGATTTGAAAACCTACCGAGAACCAGTTTTTCAATTGAAAAATTGAAAAAAATAGTATTTTTAAGTTTTACAAATTTACCCTGTATTTTTTAAATTTATAAAAGGACCAGAATCAATTATTAAACCTAGATAACACCTATAACTACCCACCATTTGAGTGTCCTTGGACTATATTTTGATATTCACTGTTGAGATCTATAATTTATACTTTTACCTGAATGAGCCACTACAATTTCTATTAGAGATTGTTCGTACAGTTTCATTTGCTTTTGCTCTTTTTGAATAATCATCATTGCATCTGCAATTGAGAATAGTCAATTTTTGAATGAAAAGTAGTCCAAATTAGTTCATAATCTGAAATTAAGTTATTAATTGTTTCAAAACTTTATGGTAAGGACATATGACAGTAGAAAATGAGAGTAAATTCAGATCATTCTTTTTATTTTTATTTTTGTTGAATTTCCTCCCTATTATATATGAGGTGACTCGTCAAACCTCATTAATAACATAACATTTTTTTTTCCAATTTATTATAGTCTATTTTTTTTTTTTTTTGTGGTGAATTCCTTTCTTCCACATTTGAGCTTGCGCACTAAATCTCATCAGTAACATAACATTTTTTTTGTTTCCCATAAGCATGCCAATATAATAATAATAAAAAATACAAAATAATAAGACTGATTTTAATATAATTTTGAAATTACTCCATGACAATTAGCCCAATTTCGAGTTGCCAAATTAACTTTCCCCATTGAATCTATGCATATAATTTTCTAAATAAGTTTATGATACAAAAAATAATACGGCAAAATATAAAATTGATCGATTAGCTGAAACTAATTGCATTCACTAGCCAAAAAGTGTATAAAATATGTATATTATATGTATATAATATATATATATACAAAAAATTATATATTTTATCGACTACTAATTTTGAAATTAATCCATGATAATTAACCCAATCCTCGACGTTCCAAAATTAATTTTTCCCCATTGAATATGTGCATATAATTTTCAAAATAAGTTTATGATAAGTAAAATAATAAGACAATATAAAATTGGATGGTCGACCGAAACTAATTCCATTTGTTAGCTAAAAAGTGTATAAAATGTGTATATTATATGATATAATACATATAGATACAAAAAATTATATATTTTGTCGGCTATTATTTTTTGGAGCGGCTAAATGTATAAATTTCTCAAAAATAATTTCTGCTGAAAATAGAAAAGATGCATAATTTTTTATCTAATTTGCACAAATTAATTTATTTCTTTTAACTTCCATTTACTCAACTTTCCTAAGACTACAACAACAACACCAACACCAACCTAGTATAATTCTACTAGTGGGGTCTGGGGAGGGTAGTATGTACGCAGACCTTACCCCTACCATAAGTAGAGAGGTTGTTTCCAAATAGACCCTCGGCATCTTTCCCACCAAGAACTCCCACCTTACTCTCGGGGTGACTCGAACTCACAATCTCTTGGTTGGAAATGAGGTTGCTTACCATCAGAGCAACCCCTGACACTACAAATATGCAAAAGCATCTTCACCAAAAAGCTTCTAAACTCTTTAATTTGTCAGCTTTTAAATTCTCCAGGTTTTAAAGGAAAGTGAAGGAAAAAAGAAAGGAAAGTAAAAATCCCAAGTTTCATAGAATAACAAAAAGAAAATCAATTATACTGTAAAGTGTAAAAGATATGCAACCCTTTTTCTTTTTCCAAAGATTATTTTGTCCCTTCATTTTCTTATCAATTTTTATCTTTATATATTCTTTTTTTCTCCTCGTCCTTCTTCTACTATTTCTTTTCTTTGTGTCAAAACAAAATAAGTTCATCAGTAAGCAATAATAAAGCTTGTTATGGCTCCATGTACAAGTTTCTTGCCTCTATTAATGGAAATATGAAAGGTACTCCTCATTTCTCTTTTACCCTTTCTTCTTGACTCATTAAAATTTTATATACATATTATGCATATTTTCAATATGTAATATAGATATAATAATATATTTCGTGTATTTTTACAAGTGGAGTTTGGGGAAGGTAGTATGTACGTAGACCGTAGAGCAGTGGCGAAACTAAGAAATTTTTCAAGGGTATTCAAATTTGAAAGAAGTGAAAAAAATTCCCTACAAAGAGTGTTCAATATGTGTTACATACCTCTAAAACGTAATATTTTACCTACATACACAATATAATTTTTTCGACGAAGGGTGGTCAATTGACCTTCACCACTGAGGTAGATAGGCTATTTCCGATAGATCATCGGCTCAAAGAAAAACATAAATATATAACATAGATATATATGTGAATTTATTAATATTTCCACAAATATTAAATCCTGAATTTATAATATATTAAGTTGTGAGATTAAAGGTTGAACTCCGCAAGTTAAAAAAGAAGATAGAAGGTAGAACAGTAAACAATTTATGTTGTAGATGGCAGTGATAAATGCAGAAAAGTAGGGTTTGATCTGTGAAAAATCTGTTGTGAAAACGATTGATATCTGTGCATATTACTTATTTAGTTTTTGTCTGAATATATATATATATATATATATATATATATATATATATATATATATATATATATATATATATATATATATATATATACTATAATTGAATTCACTCTCAGATTTCCATTAGTGTCTATTTTTTGGTTTCTCTATTCCATAGGGTTTTTTGCTTTATATAATCTTTGAGCTTCTATCGTTTTCTTGAGTTCCACTTTGGTATATAAGAATTGGTAGCATTTCTTTCCTTTTTTCTTTTCTCCCTTTTATTCACCTACCTTTAAATATAGTCTATATTAATATAAGTTTTAGAACAAAGAACTCTCTACTGTTATTCACTACGTTCTAATTTATGTGTTACTATTCGAATTATAAAAGTCAAACGAGTTTTTCTTTGATATTTACAACTTTTTTTTTTTTATCTTTTTAAGTATTTTGAATTGTTAATTATTGTGATTTATAATAATTTTTATAGTTTCTAAATATGTAAGTTTTATTTCAAAAAACTTAAAGACTCTATATCTACATTCACAGTTAAAATTAAGAAATTCAACTCTCATAATTCAAACGATGCCGCATAATTGTTGAAGAGGGAGTACTATTTTTATCAAATATTTATAGTGGAGGTCTACCGTAGTTAGGACCCAGCTATTGATGGTGTCAACTTTGAAGCTTATGAATTTGAGATTCTAATTATTTTAGTCGTCGTTTGATTGCAAAGGGGGAATTTCAGAGATTAACAAGCTTAGGATTATAATCCCGGGATTGTTATCCCATATCTAATATGCACCAATATGGTACAAAATTTGTACCAATATTAGCTAATGCACATAATCAAACATGATATAAATACAATCCTAAATTTTATTTTAGGATTAATATTCTTATTCTAGTAATCAAATAATTTTTTAAGTTATTGAATTCTAAATTAATAATTTATATATATTTAATGAATTTTTTAAGATAAATACAAAATTCCGATCAAAGTTATTAGGTTCAGCAACCCGTAACTTACATACTAGCTCTATCCTAAGACCCCGCTTTAAAAATCCTACATGACATGCCACCTCACTATCCTACCCCATTTTAACTCTTCTCCCAATACCTTTTCTTCCTCTTCCATTAGAAGGATGAGTATTTTAGGGCTGCTATCATTTACTTGAGTCGATGGTATATCGGAAAGAATTTTTTTATTTTTTCTAAAATAAGGATAAGATTTATATATACATTATTCTCTCGAAACTCCACTTATGAGATTTTGTTGTGGTTGTATTATTATCATTTACCATTCTTGTTCATTTGGACATATTTCTATTTTTCTCCTTTCTTTGTGCATAGTTTTGGCTGAAACAATGCAAAAGACTTTTTTCTTCAGAATTCTGAGTTTTTGTATCCACACACATTCTGTCTCCTTGCTGTTCTCTAGATATGAATAATGTCTGTGACCTGAGACATTTCTAGTATGGGCATTTCATTTCCACCCAACACGTGGCAAAGAAAGTTACTGTTCCATCCGTTTCGTATTAAATGAGGTAGTTTGACTCGGTGCGGAATTTAAGAAAAAAAAAAGAATACTTTTGAAACTTGTGGTCTTAAAAGTTTAAGGGGTAAAAAGTTTGTGGGGTTATAACATTTGTGTGACTATAAAAACTTCTCATTAAGGGTAAATGGGTAAAATAAAAGAATTTAAAGTTGAATTATTTTAAAATTAAAAAATATGTCATTTATTTTAAAAAAGAAAGTATATCATAAACGGAGGGAGTATTTTTTTTTGGCGAAAGAAAGTTATTTGCTAAAGGCAGAAGTAACAAGTAAGGGGGGGGGGGGGTCAGTAGTTTACCAATCAATTTGAATAATTTGGAATTTCGTGCAATGATGAAATAATTTATAATCATATAGTATCTAAAATTTATTTTAATAATATTTTTCTCTTAATTTTCGAATCAATCAAACATTATTACTCTCCCATATGATGTATTTTTACAACCCACAACATCGACAGATCGCTTAGCTCCATTTATCTGTAACATAATAGCGCTCGATCAGTGAGCTATTACGCACTCTTTTCAAGGATAACTACTTCTTGGCAAACCTCCTAACTTTCTCTGCACCTCTACCTTCTTTATCACTAAGCAATCATTTAGGGTCTTAGCCGGTGATGACTTAGGTTATTATTCTTTCGACGGTAAAGTTTATTCCTTCTTGTATCACTAGCCGACCTTAACCCCAATTATTCTGAAGTCATATCTAGTATTTAGGGGTCGCTTCGTCGGAAAGAAGTTATTACCGAATTAATTATCCTGAGATTAGTTATCTCGAGATTAGTTATTCCATCTTTTCATGGGATAAAAAAATACTACAATTTCGGAATAACTAATACCGAAATTAATTATACCGTAGTTTCCTAACAATCAAATATGGGATAAACTCTTCTTTAACTTAGTCCTGAAATTAATTATTCCTTATCTCTAAATATCAAAAGAGCCCTTAGTGGTCGTTTCGTAAGAAGGATCAGGTGGGATAAGAGGTGGGATTAAATCTATACCTTGTTTGGTTGGAGGTATAAATTAATCCCAGAATAAATTTATACCTCAAACCAAACAAGGTATAAATTTAATTCTACCTATTATCCCGTCTATCCCATCTTATGCCATCAAATATAGTATTATTTTATATTATATCTCAAGTGATATAAATTAATACCGGAATTATAATCCCAGAATTATAATTTCAATACTATTTTGTTCGCGTACCAAACGATCCGTTAAAGTTTACCTCGATTTTGAACCGGTCTCGCAACATAAATAGGGACGGGAAGTGAGACAAGTTTCTAGTTGACCTAAGTGAGACAAGTTTCCAATCAAGACAGAACCCTAATAATATAGAGTTCACATCATAATAAATGAACCACTAGTTGTTGAAACTGTTCTGGCAGATATATTTAAAATGGGAAAGTAGGAAAAACAATCAAACATGATCAGTCTTCTCAAATATTTACCCATCATACGCAGGGTTCGAACCCGAGACCTCTGATTAAGGGAAGAACAATCTCATCCGCTGCACCATATCCTTTGTTGGTCCCATTACTGTTGTCACCACACCAAATGGTCCGATGCATAAAGTATTCTATGTTCACTTAAGATTCGGGGAAAGGCACATTCTAAGGCATGTGATATAGACAATCTACTCTAATGCAAGAATTAGTGAATATTTTTTACAGTTCAAACCCGTAACCTATAGGTTACACGGAGACATTTTTACCGTTGTTGCATGACCCCCTTCACACCCTACCAAAATGTATTTAATTTTTTTAAACTTATATAGACTGATAGTTACAGAAAAATGTTTATAATTTTAAAGTATTTTAACATGTTGTATCGAGAAACTTATCTTATTATTTCAGGTTATTAATTATTTTATCAACCATTACTTGTAATTAATTTTTTGATGACTCGATATTTGTGAAGGGAGTCTTCAAGCAACAGTTAAGTTGTCTACCTATAATTTATATGTTACGAGTTCGAGTTGTAAAATCAGTCACTAATACTTATATCAGAGTAGACTCGCTTCATCATATATTTTTGGGGTGCGACTCTTATCCGAATTCTTCGTGAAAGTGGAATATATTGTGTATCGGACTGCCATTGATGACATGATAATTGTATCAAAATAGATAAACTAAAAAATTGAAAGTTACTTAGTGGGACCACCAAGTTTGTAAACTTGGGGCCCACAGACACTTATTATATTTGACTAAACGAGTCAACAAAACCAAGTTATTATTGGGAAAAGCAGCTAATTAAAAATCTGTTTAGCTGCTATATATAAACACCTTCCTCTAGAATCCACAAACGAATGTTAGGCCACAAAAACAGTATTCTTGGGTAAGGTGGGTGTTAGTTTTCTTTGGTGATAGTCTCGAGAAACATAAAGAAATTATATAAAATAAAAAAAACTAAACGATAAAATCTTTTAAAAATCAGAAAAATTGATTTCTTGAAGTTGATGCCCTTTTTAGTCAGTAGAGTCAGGTCTTCTCTCATAAAATACTTGTACTACATATAATATAACTACATTACTCTGAGCGGTGGTATTGTTGGAATAGCCCTGGTATAAGTTATGTCGGTATAAACTATATTGGAATAAGTTATGTCGGTATAAATTATATTGGAATAAGTTATACTGAAATTGTTATTTATTCACTATTTGGTATGTTGTATTAAGAATGACAATTGTATAATTTCTAAGAAGGTATAAGTTATACTGGTGCTAATTACCCCACCATCTATAAGGTATAAGTTATTCCGGTGTTAATTTTAAAACTTGAATAACTTATACCTGAGTTGCTAACCAAACAGAGTATTAAGGTGATATTAAATTTTTATACCATCCTTATACCTTCTTATACCTCGTACCAAACGACCCCTAAAACTGCAAAAATACAGTTTGAATTAGTGTAATTAAAATATTGTAAAAAGTGTTTTTAAAAACTATAAAAAAAAATTATAAGGGGTCGTTTGGTAGGATATATAAGGGAAAATAATATATATATAATTTTTGGTATTATTAATCCCTTATTTGATACTTTAAATAATATAGGTATAAATTTTGGTATTATTAATCTCTTATTTGATACTTTATCTGTTTCAATTTATGTAGACCTATTTCATTTTTAGTTTGTGTTAAAAAAAATGTCCTTTCTCATATACGTGCCTCATTTTACATTACAAATTCAAAAGTCTTTTTTTTTTAAAATTTTGTGTCCAGTCAAATATGTTCATATACATTAAAATGGACGGAGTAATATTTTTTAATTTATGTATAACTATTCAGTACTCTCTTATATACAACAAATCATGATATTAGCAATACATTTGTTTTTAATACATGAATAAAAACAAAATTGCTCTTTCAAAACCTTTAGTAACACACAAAAATCAAACAGTCGATAAGATATAATTCCAGCGTAATTAATTTTAACATTACTAATATGCTTTATTCAATATTATTCTTATATATACTATACTAAGTATTGGTGATGCTGTTATTTTTCTCTAAGATTTATTGATGGTACTGTTGTTGTTGTATTATATTAAGTATTATATAATACCCTAGCAAATGACCCTCCCCTTCTTGAATCTGCAATCTGCATCAGCATCTATAGAAAGGACAATTTGTAATTAATGAAATGTTAAATAAAGGAAAGAAAATAAGACAGAGATTGCTTGTGCAAATCTAGATATACTGGGAATTGGACTTTTGAGGCAAGTAAGGTATGAAGTGAAAAAGTGGGTTTCCTCTCACTTGCTTTTATTTCTTATTTTGCTTTGGGAAATTGACCCAAGGGTGTTTTCTTGGAGGTGAAAAGTAGAGGTTAAGTGGCAATATTTATAGCCCGTTTGGTCAAGCTGCAAATATCAACTTATTTTGAGAAGTGTTTTTTTTTTTAAATTTAAAAGTATTTTTGGTGAGAAGCAATTTGTGTTTGGTTAATTAGTTTGAAAAATACTTCTGAGCAGCAATTACTGTTTGGCCAAGCTTTAAAAAACTGCTTCTAGGTGTATTTTTCTCAAAAGTGCTTATGAAAAAAATGCTTTTGGAGAGAAGCTATTTTTTTCTGCTTCTCAAAAGCACTTTTTTTTTTCTTCCAAAAGTTTGGCTAAACACCTCAATTTTTAGCCAAAAATGTTTCTTGCAAAAAAAGAAAAAACACTTTTGGGCAAAAATAAGCTTGGCCAACAGGATATTACTCTCTTTGAGAAGGTTTGTGGGTGGGAGGATGTAATAAATAGTGGTAAATTCAGAGATACGAGTTCACGAGAACCCAATAACATTTGTCTAAGTTTTTGTATATGCATCAATAAAATTCACTAAATATTTATTTAGCCGTAAACCTAATTATAGTATATTGACTAATATTATTATAGGAATCCATAAACTTTAAAATCCTGAAGCTGCATTTGACATATATAGATTTAGAGCGAGTTTTGTAGGTTCAAGTGAAGTAATTGTTACTTTCGACGTAAACTCTATATACATATAGATACATACATAAAAGGAAACATTTTTTTATTTGCTTAAAATGATGAGCAAAGCGACTCGATACCCGCCTAAGATCTTTTGTAAGAGATAACATAAACTAAGTGCGCGCAAATTAGCTCGAAGCCTAAAAGTGTTAAATATCCAGCCTTATGTAGCTTAGGAATTCAGGGACGTTTGGTTGGGAAACAAGTTATCCTAGGATTAATTATCTCGGAATTGTTATCCACCCTCCTATAGAAATAAAAATAAAACTACGATCTCGGAATAACTAATTCGAGGATTAGTCATAGCGCAATTTTATCCCAATTAAACATGAGATAAACTCGTCTCAAATTTTCTCCCGAAATTAATTTACCCTTATTCCTCGTACCAAACTAGCCCTCGACATAGGTTTTAGGAGATGGGGTTTTAGTGGCAATCAATGTGAAGCTCATGCCCAAAAAAACCGTACACACAAAAGCAAACACTATTTTTCATGTTTCATTTATTTGGCTTCATTATGTTGTTTAAGGCAAACGTTCATTGTGTTGGAAATAGACATAAACAAACACACAAACACACACAATGCAAAACATTTCTATGTTCTGAGCTGTCTCCTTAATCTTCTTTCTCTTCTTCTTTTGCCCCCTTTTCTTCCTACCCCTAATTCCTTATAGACTTCAGTAGTATATTACAACAACTGAAAGATATTTTTACTTCTGATTTTTAAGGTTAGGACAATATTTCTCATCAAAATTAAGGCCCCCTTTTGAAAAACCATCAAAGGAGAGAAGAAAACAAGGAAAAAAATACTCATGAAAGGATACCGCGGAATGGTAAAGACTTCTTCATCTTTAACAAGACGTCTCGAGTTTAATATTATGAAATAAAGTCCTCTTTGATTGGGAGAGGTTAAACTCTAATAGTGGACCTTTTATGATGCGAATCTGAATTAGTTGAGCCGGTAAGTTTCGAAGACAATATTTATGCTACCATCTCACCGTTTCAATGCCCAAGTTTTTACCTTTCTTGGTTTAACCTTCAACATTATTCATCCTCTCGAGCAGAGGGTCTTTTCGAAAATCAGGGTAGAGGTAAGGTCGGCGTACACACTACCTTTTCCAGGCCTCACTTGTGAGATTTCACCGAGTTTGTCGTTGTCGTTGGTTTAACCTTCAACATTCATTTGAATCAAAATGCACCAAAAAAGACAAAATGAAAGACCCATTTAAGTTTCTTGAAGATGGGGAGCTTCAAAAATCTCATCTTTTTTTCTTGTCCTAATACTATGTAGGACTTTAATCTGCTGCTGGAAGCTGAGGAAAAACGAGTGGGGAAATAAATCAAACACCTTGTGTGCAACAAAGGTTTCAGTGGATTTAGATTTCAAGAAAATGTTCCTACATCAACTGCAAATGCAAATGCAGATAGTTGGTTTTATTTCCAGCTACTTTATGGGTTCAAAATTTCAACTTTTTCTGCTTGAAATGGATTTCTCCAAATGTTGTTCCATTTGTTCTTGATTCACGGCGGTTGACGGCGGCTGACGGTGATGGTTGGCGGCGGAGGGTGGTGGTGATATTGGCGGGGACGGCTCAATCTTTCTCTTAATGGTACCTTTTTGTATATCATTTTGATCTTGATTTTAACTTTAATTTTCTACATTGCCTTTTGGTTTTTATTGTTATTGTAGAAAATTTGGAATTAATTATATTATCTTTTGGCCCATTTTCAAGAAGAAAAAAATTACAATTAAGTTGGATTATGCAGCATTAGCAATATATTCATTTTGTTTGTTTTCTATGCATTAAAAAAGGAATTAAAAACATCAATTTTATGCTAAATAGTTATTGTTTTCCCCTTTCGTTTTTATTTCAATTTTTGTCTTCTTTTTCTTTTTTCGAAATTTGGATCTTGATTGTGGGGTAGTTGAACAGAGAGATGGTGACACAACAAAAGCTAGAAGGTGAAATTACTAGGTTTACACTTGCTAGAATAGGACAACATAGTAGAATTAGCATATGCTATATAATTTTTTTCGTACATGTTATCTTTTTATTCACTAAAGTGTAAAATAATTTTTATTATGTTTAATTACCTAATCTATAAATAGAGGTTACTGTTCATCTGTAATATTAAGTACAACAATCCAGTAAAATCTCAAAAGAGAGGCTATTTTCGAAAAACCCTATGTTGAATAAGACGAAAATTAACAATAGATCAGTGACAATAATGAAGCCAAAAAATAATATCTGTTATGAAACAATAAAAGAAGAAGAAGAGTATTGCAGACAAAAGTAGGGAGTGAGAATTCTTATTGATTTTGGGATGATTTACAATGGAATAGAACCCTCTATTTATAGGGAGATGGTAGCTTAGCCACCAAGTAATAAACTCTAGAATCTCTCTAGAATATAGACATTCACCTTAAATAGAATTCTATTTATAACACTCCCCCTTGAATGTCTATTCAACAGATAATGTGTCTCGTTAAAATCTTAACTAAATAAAACCCAATGGGAAAAAAATTCTAGAGAAGGAAAAAGAGTACACATATCTAACAATACGCCTTTTGGTTGCCTAATTAAAAACCTTATTAGGAAAACTCAGTGGGACAAAATCGTGTAAGGAAAAAAGAGTGCAGCGCGTATTAACTCCCCCTGATGAGAGCATCAATTAACATCATTAAGTCTTTGCATTCCAGTCTTGTGCACTAGCTTCTTGAAGGTTGACATCGGCAGAGTTTTGGTGAATAAATCAGCCATATTAACTCCAATGAATATATTGCACCTTGAAAATCTTCGCTATCACATTATCATGCTTATAGTTATAGCAAGATACAAATGTGCACAAATTGCACTGAGAAAGTGGTACTTAATGATCAAGAATTGTATATGCTTTAAGCAACTTAAGTTCTTCATGGATTGTCATATAAATTAAGTCATATAAGTTAATAGACTTTAGATGCATATCAAGTTTTTTATGTCATGCTAGACATATAAGATATCGGAAACTAATTGCACATACCATTGACTTTATACTTTCAAGTGTTTGAACTGCAGGTCCAAATACTTGTCTTTCATATGAAACCTCTTCTATTTGGCCAATATTTTTGTGTCTATATTTGATAGACTTAAGATCCTCATCTATACTTCGCGCTATGATAGATGTTGTCGACAAACATTTTATATCGGTTCCAATATTTATTCATAAAGACATAACATAGAGATCTCTTCATTTATATATTCAGGTACCTGAATCTCTCATAAGATTTCATAAAGATGATTATTTGTTCATCTTCTTTATCAAAAAGTTCTATTTGAAACCGATTTGTCTATACGCTTTAAGCGTACCACAGATTTTGTCCTTCTAGGACTTAATATGAGCATTTGCAATGAGAATACAATTACTTTCTTTGGGTCAGCAAATGCGTATGGAATGCTTTGCAATATATTGCAAATGAATTATCCTTTTATGAACTTCAGGTTCATATTATCCTATTCGAGGATCTATATGTATAAATAATATTTCACTCCATGTAATTTTTTTCTCAACTGCTGTATCTTGTCTCCCCTCATGTTAGAAAAACTAACTTACTTCCCTCAACTTTGAAAATCCATCTTTGTGCATTATAGTATTAATGAAAATATACACCGCACATCAATAATAATAAGATGAAATTATTTGGTTCCTGACCCTGATCCACTTGTGAGGGGAGAATGCAATATACTTTCGTATATTACACATATCAAATTGATATATATAACTTTGTTCTCATAAAAAATCGTTTAGCTATTAAGTGGAGGCACTCAATAAATTATTTTGCTAAACCAACTGTGATGTAAACCAACTTATCAAGATGAACTTCTTGAATAGAAAATCTAGAAATTATGCTCGAAATTAAATTATTGAGCAAGTTACCTCGCAAGCACCGGTCAGGTTGCGGGTTAATAATAATCGCACATGTAACCATCTCATAGATGCATCTTATGTGGTATACATGATAGGTGAATGGGCCCATATTCACCTTTGATATTTCCAGAATTCATGGGATTCAATCCCAACTTTAGTTGGTCAATTAATTAATGAGAACAAACAATAAAAGAGAATTCGTAAAGAACTTTCTAGTTCTTTAATATTTACTCATGTGAATTCTCTATTATTTTTACACATCATACTTAAATTGATATGGCGAAACTGATTATGCCAACTGTATAAATTATCAATATTGATAAGTTCAGGTTTACACCATGACATGTGCAATTATCAATAAACTCCAAGTTTATTATGATATGGGTTTTTATATCAATAAATATCCATTTTAGTGTGGTGTTCTTTTATTTGTGTAGTACAAACTGGAGAATAAAGCGGGTAGCTTTTCACATATATATTATCCCGCTACAAGTTGTAGTAATAGAAGATATTAAATCTTTCCTTTATTTATAGTCTCAATATAATCAACCGTTTTCGCGTGTACTTTGGAAACTGAATAAGTTTCTTTGAGACTTACTACAACACAATAAATTGACATGATAATCAATTGTATTCCTCCAAAATAGTAATAATTGGCTCTTCCAAAGCTCTCAATTAATTTTGTACTATCACAGATTCATCAACATCCATGTGATGAATATCTCTTTTAAAGAAAAAGTTATACCATTGTGGTCATGGTCAAATTATATGCAAGATCTGTTTCTTGCATTACCATTGTCTTTTAATAATCACATTGTCATAATATTTTGACGTACAATAAATACGTGACCAGTGATCATTCATGCCAGAATAATGACATTGTTTTCTTATTTTATCTCAAACCTCCATCTAGAGGTGAATGTGGTATATTCACTACCACTAGCACGTTCATATTCTTCCAAGAATTAATATGTATTCATAAATTAGATGTTGTCACATTCACATCATGAATGGACCATAATCATCTATATGTGCTTTATAAAATCTCATGTCAAATCGATGACAAATATTACTTTCACAGAACGAAGGATTATTTTGAGAATCCTTATTATTCTCAATATCACAATAATGACGATTATAATTTCGTCTATTATCACGTCCACATCCATTGATACATTCATAGTAGTAATTTTGTCTTCTTTCAGACTTATCACATACTGCTATCACATTCTCTAAAGGGAATGAGAATGGAGCAAATTCAATTGGACGGGTTTTCAATTCTTTGCCCACAATCATACATGAATTTGATCATGACAAGATATAGAAATTTTACCACTTTTGGTGGTTATAATTTCTTTCAAACTTCATTAGAGTTGCAATCAAAATTTATCGTCTTTGCTTGTATTTAAAATCAAATTATAGAATGTCAAGAATTTGAAAGAGAAAAGTAAAATACTTACCTTAAATCTAGAATTTAATCATGAATGAAGTTCATAGAACAATTGACAATCATTATGCTCAATCCCAAAGCTTCTACTCAATTGGTTAGAGTCTCGTGCTGATAACGTGTTATGAAACAATAAAAGAAGAAGAAGAGTATTGCAGAGAAAAGTAGGGAGAGAGAATTCTTATTGATTTTGGGATGAATTACAATGGAATAGAACCCTCTATTTATAGGGAGAGAGTGACTTAGCCACTAAGTAATAAACCCTAAAATCTATCTAGAATATAGACATTCACCTTAAATAGAATTCTATTTATAACAATATCAGCATTGTAAAAGACAAAAAATAGATGAAAAAATAATAACAGTAACTAGTTAACAATGCCATTGAAAAAAAAAATGGTAGGTAAACGACATATTGAATTATAGTAACAATTTTGTAAATTAATTGTTTAGTGATTCCATGTGATATTAAGTAAGGTTGAGTGATTTTTTAGCTATAAAAAATTGTTCAGTTACTTTCGTGATACTTTAGCGAAATTGATTAATTTTTCATTACAACAAATAGTTTAGTGACTTTATGTGTTGTCATTGATTTTCTTACATTAGTTATTATAGATTAATAATCCTAAAATCAGAGTCGAAGTCAGAATTTGAAGGTTGATGGTGCATTTTTAGATTCTATCAAAATGTACTTTATATATATGGTGCCACTATTAATATATTTGTATTTTTTTTAAAAAATTTCTATCTTTATAAGATAAGATTAAAGTTTGCGTACATACTACTCTCCCCGGACCCCACTTATGGAATTACCCTGTTGTTGTTATCTTTTAAAAATATATACATATATACATGAAAATTTTGCCTAACTTTCCGGGTGGCGGCGATCCCTTTTTTTACAACATCGGCCCGCCTTTGCCTAAAATCGATAGCAAGTAGATTAAAGAAATTGCGTCTCGTACACTCCCTATTCGTTTCGGCCCCTTTGTATCCAACTACGATCTATTCCCTTAGGCCCAAGGGCTCCTCGGCCAATTATCACTCGCTCGTCCTTACTTGAGAAAAAATCGAGCATAAAAGGTAGCCCGGTGCACTAAGCTCTCTCTATGCGCGAGATATGGGGAAGGGCCGGACCACAGGGGTCTTTAATACGCAACCTTACCTTACATTTCTGCAAGAGGCTATTTTCACGACTTGAACCTGTGACCACCTGGTCACATGACAATAACTTTACCTCAACTTTACTAGTTACGTCAACTTTACCAACTATCTTTATTATAAAAGTTGAATAAAATTATTCGAAAAAAAAGAAGAAGATATGATGGAGTAGGGGAGTGGGAATGTGGGATGTGAGAATGGGGTACATAGGGAAGTTCAATGAAAGTGTACTCTATTTATCATCAAATCATATCAATGTATTGCAATTTATTCTCTGTTCTTTTTAGGTTTGATAATTTGGCATTTTGTTTTTTTAGATGCATGTGAATTTAGGGGTGATTTATTCTGTTTTTTTGCTACTTTTCTTAGAGGCTTTTTATTTTTATTTTAATGGGGCCCTAAATTGAGTGCGAATTTTCCATGAAATGGTTCATTTTTTACCTATTGTGATCTTGAAAGATAATATTGTGTCTGGATTTTTGTCTTTTTTGAAAGTTACAAAATTATATTGTGTTTCCCAAATATTATGTTTTTTGTTATTTTCTTCACTCTCAAACTCCCTTGGTTGTGTTTGATTCAGGGTAGATTTGTTCACTGTTTCTCTAATTATTTTTGCGAATGGTATGTAAGCCAAAAATTTGAGAATTATGATTTGATTATAACATTTTCGAGTTTATAATGCATGTAATTATTTTTGAGCGATCTGTTCTAATAGAGAAAAAAATATGCTGTATAGCCGCTCCCAAGATAAGAACTGGCAAAATATATATATATAAAATAATACTCGGCAAAACATATATTTTGTATATTTACATAATATATTTTTATACATAATCAATATGGGGATCATTCATTTTCCAAATTATTCAATTTTCCAATATATCAAATATTTAATATTGTATAGTAAGACGTCATTTACCTCATTTCTTTTGTGGTCCTTTTTCAATAAATATCAAGAACTTAAAAAAGCAAGAGTAGAAAATTAACAAGAGCTTAAAAATTTTATTGTAGAAGCTGACAATTCTTTTAATAATGTAAAATTATTTTTGGCATTAAAATAACTGCAAAAGTCGATGCATTTGAGTGCTCTGATCTGATCAACTTTTGCAGTATTTATTTGTCAATGAAACAGGCCGAAATTTATTCACTGTGGATAAATAACCAACGAATTCCTGACAAGCAAAAATTTTGAAATTATTTTTTAATGATAAAAATTAAATAATTTCTCAGTGAACTGCCAATTTTGTAGACTGAAACCATATCGTCCATTTAAACATACAAGCATTCTTCCTTTTGGAGCTGCTGAGTAGTTATCTACAAATTTTCATCCTGCGCCAAACTTCTTCTGAATCATTTCAGCTTTTGACTGTTTTACTTTGGTTTCAAAGATACCCATCATATCTATAGTAAGCAAAAAAGTTTAAACTCTTTTTGCTTGTGAGACTTGTTCAACCCCCTTATATTCCAAGAACTAAAAATTATGGTAGAGTAGTTTGCTTGTCTTGGTTCCTTTGTCTACCAATTGGTCCTCTATTCCATCTTGTTCAGGTATTACGCAAGTGCTCGTCTAGCTCCCTCTCCTTGATCTCTTCTTTTTGTTTTTAGCCGGGTTTGGCCTTTTAGCCATCCCTTCGATTAAATAGAGCTTCCTATCCTACGTTTTTCTTTTTCTTTTTCCTCAAGAATCCTTAAAGGGGCAAACTGATTTCTTCTAGCAATCTCTTGTGCATCAATGTGTTTTCTATCTTTCTTCTTTGAGCCATGATGGACTACAACTTGCTTCCCTTTGTTGGATAACTGCAGTTGTATTGAGTTTCTGGTGAAGTCACTTCTGAGTTTGCAGTTGGACGTACCTCAGTCTTGTTAGTTCGAGGATCTGTGGTAGTTTTTGCTACTTCAACTTTCTCCTTTACTTCTACTGCCTTCGTTTTCCATTCCCATTTCTCCTTCTTTTTTCTCTTGTTCTGTTTCTTTCATTGCCTGTTGGGCCTGTTTTTGTGGACACTTCTCAGTCATATGTCCAAATAGGTTACAATTTTGGCAGAATGTAGGCTTCCATTCGTACTCCACATTTTGCTCCCAAATTTTCCCTTCTGCCATAATTACAGGAAGAACATCTGGTAGAGGTTGAGTGATATCAACCTCTATGAGGACTCTAGCATAGGAAACTCTGTCAACATGAGCTGTAAGCTTATCAGTACATAGTGGTTTCCCAGTATAACTCTCTAATCTTCCTAAGTTTTCCTCAGCCCAGAACTGAACTGGTAATCCTGGAAACATCACCCATATAGGAACCACTCTCATAGATTCATTCTTAAAACTAAAATTTGGGTTCCACTCGTTCATACCAGGGGTCTGTTATTGATTGTATAAGGGCCATTTTGGAGTATTAATTTTTTATCATCTATCGAATCAAATCTAAAGATGAAATAAATGTCATCATGTAACAGTACCTTTGGCGTAGTCACTGAGTTCCATACTCTATATACAAACTTGAGCATCTCTTTAAATGTTGGGTTTTCCCCAATTACATATCCAATTAGGGCATTTTTTCATTGCTGACATTGCTGCTCTACTTCCTTTAAGTTCAATTCAACCAGCTTTACTCCATTCTTAATCACCGGCGGATAGAATTTCAATTGCATGCCTTGCTCCTTCATTCGATTTCCTTTGACTATCTCTGCCACAGATCTAGCTGGATCTGCTGAGTAAGTCAGTTTACGCGCTGCATTTGTAATTCTGATGGAATTGTGGTAACTCTTGTCACCGGTGGTAGAGATTCATTCACTGCCGCCGCTTACATGATTGTCGGCACACTTCCCATCCCTGACATCTAATTGATAAGTTGTCGAGGACCTAATTGTTGTTCAATTCTCGATTATGGTGTAACCAATCTACTAGTCAATTCCTCAATTTGTTTTGTGGGGCTCTTCATCATCGAACATCGTCGCTGATGGGTGTTCATGGTTGTTGGCATACGTTAGCGATCCCACTTAACTTGCTCCTTTAGAGAGAAAATGGTCCATAGATCATACTTGGGGATTTCAATAGTATAATATCAGTTGGAGACAAAATTAATAGAGAACCAGTACATGAACAGGAACTGGTAGACTTCCAACACTGTATTGATGATATTGGAGTAGCGCAAATAACCAAAAGAGGATGTCAATTCTCTTGGAGCAATAAGAGAGATGCAGAGGACATGATTTACAGTCCTGTATTGATGATATTGGCAACCCAGATTGGTTCCAGATGTATGCAGGAATTGAAGTTATTTATCTACTACCATGAGTCTCTGATTACTCTCCAATTATGTTAAATACATAAGTGAACATGCCAAAAGTCAGAAGACCTTTCAGACTCCTAACAGTACTTCTACAGCATGAAGGATATAAAAAAGCAATCAACACAGTTTGGACAAAACAAATTCAAGAGATTGCTATGTTTAGGATATGCAGAAGGTTGACGATGTTAGAAATCCAAACTAAGAACATTCACAAAGAGTACTCTTCCATTGAAAAAAAGCTGGAAAATTTAAGGGAAAAGTTGGATACAATACAAAGGTCACTCAATGATGATCATTTCAATCCAGCACTTATTGAAGAGGAGAAGCTAACTCTTAAGTTGATTGAAAACTAGGATGCAGTTCAGGAGAACGTACTTAGACAAAAATCAAGAGCTACTTGGATTACACAAGGTGACTCAAATTCCAAATACTTTTATGCATATCTGAAAGCTAGACAAGCAAGAAATAGAGTGTCTTGCATTTACAATGAACATAATGATAGAATAACTGAGCCAGAACAGATTCAGCATGAGTGCATCAACGTTTTCAAGAAGTTACTGGGGGAATCAGCCCAGACACTTCCTGGACTAGATATCAACATTGCTAGGGATGGTCCTACATTGACCCTAGCACAACAACAGTCAATGTTGAGACCAGTGACACAAGAAGAAGTTACGCAGGTAGTAATGGAGTTACCAGATGATAAAGCTCCAAGATTGGATGGCTATCCAGCTGACTTCTATAAGACATTCTGGGCAAGTATACGGAAGGAAGTGGCAGAAGCTATTCATCAGTTCTTTGAAACAAGCAGGATTCTCAAAGAAATAAATTGCACCACTATCACACTGATTCCTAAGGTGGAACACCTATCATTCATGCCAATTGCATGTTGCTCAATACAAGATCATTGCTAGGATCATAACAAAGAGAATAAAAGCTGTTGTGAATTATCTTGTAGGACCAGCTCAATCTGCATTCATAGAAGAGAGGAATATTTTAGACAATGTCATATTGGCTTATGAATTGGTGAAGGGATATACAAGAAAAACAGTCTCTCCAAGATGCATCATAAAGGTTGATATTAGGAAAGCTTATGACTCAGTTGAATGGAGTTTCCTAAAATAACTACTGATTGAACTAGGGATTCCTCACAAGATGGTGATTCTGATAATGGAGTGTGTAACCATAGTAAGTTACTCTCTATTGATCAATGGTGGTATAACAACTAGATTCCTATTAAAGAAGGGCCTAAGACAGGGGGATCCTATGTCACCATATCTCTTTGTACTTGTGATGAAGTACCTAATTAGATCATTGAAACAACTACAGAGTAACCCAGACTTTAATTACCATCCTAAATGCTCTAAGCAACACATCACTTACATATGATTTGCTGATGACCAACTACTGTGTTGTAGAGTAGACAAGATCTCAATACAGCTTCTAATGACATCCTTTGATCACTTCCTGTTTCTGGACTTAAAGCTAATATGGAGAAGAGCTCCTTGTATATTGCTGGTGTCACTACTGAGTTCAGACAACACATACTAGATGAACTCCATTTCTCTCTTGGAAGCTTGCCTTTCAAATACCTAGGAGTTCCTTTGTCTGTCATAAAATTGACTATTAACCAATGTATGCCTTTAGTGGAAAAAATTGTGGCAAGGGTGAGATGCTGGTCCTCAAAGTTCCTATCATACACAGGAAGACTTCAACTGATAAAGAGTGTACTGTTCGAGATACAAACCTACTGGGCCCAAATATTTTTGCTTCCAAAAGAAAGGTGCTTAAGTTAGTCACAATATTCTATAGGAATTTCCTCCGCATGGATCAAAGGAGAATGTGAACAGAACATCAATTGCTTGGGAACCAGTTTGTCAACCAAGATCAACTGGTGGGCTAAATATCCTCACTTCACTTTATGGAATAAAGCAGCAATTTTGAAACTATTATGGGCAATATCTTAGAAAAAAGACACTCTTTGGGTCTAGTGGATCCAACACCAATACATAAAGGAAAAGGACCTAAAGACATGAAAACACCAAGGCAAACAAGTTGGGTGGTTAGAAAGATATTTGAGGCTAAACAATGGGTAGATCCTAATATGAACAAGTTATAGAAGTATGCAACGCAGAGCAAATTCAACATAAAGAAAGCCTACATGGACAGTCTACCTCAATATCCTAAAGTCACTTGGAAAAATTTGATCCTAAATAAAGGTTTGATTCCAAAACATCAATTCACCTAGTGGATGGACCTTCAGCAAAAACTGGCAACAGTGGATAAAATTAGAAAATGGGGGATTCAAGTACAAAGTGAGTGTGCTATATACTCAACCAGCTCAGAAGAGACATTCAATCACCTATTCTTTGAGTGCCACTATTCCAAGAGCATTTGGAAGAAGCTACTACAATGGACAGGAAAGCAGAGACAAGTGAAGTCATGTAAGGAAGAAGTTACAGAGCTGGCAAACATTACAAGGAGTAAACATCCCAAAGCTCTCATCTATGTTTTTCTCTTTGCAGCCACAATTTATCATATTTTGATGGAAAGGAACAGTAGAAGATTCAAACAAGTACAGAAGCCTCACACAGGAATATTGAAAGATATAGCCTTGCAATTATACATTGTAGGACAAATATATTCCAATTGGCAGAAGGAATTAGATAGATTGATAGGATACCAAGCTAAACGATTTTAGTCTTATGTTTCTATAGCTGATACCCTTCCTAGAAGGTGAGTAGCTATAGAAATGAGTACAGAAAACAAATAGTTCAGAAGAGGTTTCATAGTTTATTTTTGGAGGATCCTGTCTCTATAGTCTAATGAGCAGGTGTGCTTGTAAATATTATACTTGGTTGAAATAATTTTTTTTCATTTTGACCAAAAATAAAACATACAAGTATTCATACTCGCGTATTGTGCGGGAAAATATTAAATATAAATTTTTATAAAAAAATATTAAATATAGATTTTCATAAGAAAACTGCTAAACTCAGCTCAATAATAAGGATAAGAAGAATCTTAGGTATGTTAGTAGTGAAGGTCTTTAGACAAGCCAACAGTTTAGGAAAACATGCACGATTTAATAGAAAAGAATAAGCAATGACTCTTCATAACCAAAATCCAAAAGAATTATTTGTTTGAATTTTGGAACTCAATTTTGATGTGGTATGTCTTTTTTATTTATTAAAATAACCAATAGGGGTGAACACCCTTCACTTCCAACCAAAAAGTTGTGAGTTCGAATCACCCCAAGAGTAAGGTGAGGAATTCTTGGAGGGAGGGATGTCGAGGGTCTATCAGAAACAGCCTCTCTACCTCAGGATAGGGGTAAGGTCTGTGTACATACTACACCCACTAGTGATATTATACTGGTTTGTTGTTATTGTATAATAACCAATAACCTAAGGTATGTCCTTGGAATTTGGAACTCAATTTTGATGTGGTATGTCTTTTTTATTTATTAAAATAACCAATAGCCCGAGGTATTATAATTGAAAGTAATATTTTTTATGAGATAAGTTATCTTATTATAATGATGGTACCCATTTTCCATTTGTCTAAAATACCCCGGTCACTTCTTCAATCTAATGATAAGTCATGGACAATCCCATTAAGGATCAATTCTATCAAAGAGAAAGACTATCAAAAACTTGACATGATCGTTCCTCCTTTTTGGTGTTTTAGGACCATAAAATTGAAATTATGTCCGATTCCTAGATTTTCATATACTACCCATGCCATCTGTATGGGTCTGGGTGCTAGGACCCAAATTGCTTAAAATTTTGTTGGCCGTTCAAAAACGACCTAAGGAACATTAGTCATCACCTCGCCATGACTGTTCCTCATTTTTTGGCGTTTCAGGACCATAAAACTAAAATTTCGCCCGATTTTCTAATTTTATGTATTATAGCTCACGTCACCTGCATGGGCCTGGGCACCCAGACGCGAATTGCCTAAAAAAACTTCGGCCTATAAAAAAAGACCTAAGGAACATTAGTCATCGCCTTGCCATGATCGTTTCTTCTTTTTGGCGTTTAGTGCCTAAAACTAGAATTTGCTTGATTCCTAAAACTAGGGTCCTGAAAATCAAAAATCAAACCTGTTTGGTGCCTGCCTTTCTCCACGGGGGGTTTCTCCGAAACAACCGAAATTTCCTGCCCCTGTTTCAATCAAAGAAAATTTTGTCAGTTTAAAATGGAGGTTAGCTAATGACATTCTTGCTGAAGATCTTTTCGCCGCATTATTTTGTTCTGACTGGCTTCCCCGAACTGACCCTGAACCGCTTTGACTTTCTGACTAACTTTCAAACCCCATGACCTTTGATGAACCGAGTGTCCTATGCCCATGCTGTTGTTTCACACCTCTGACCCCTTCATCCGCACCTTTGCATCTCCCATGACATTACCAAATCATTCCACCGATGAAACTTCCGGTGATTCCTTGTACCCCCCTCTCACATCATGTAATCCTTAGTAAACTCTGACCACGCTATGCTTTGCAATTTTGGAAGTTGATAGTGAGCTTTGAATTTCTTTTTCACTTGCTTTGAACAAGACTGACATTGAAACATCTTAGACAAATAAATACAAAAGAAAATGAAATGCAATGACTTTGCCGGGTTAAGGATTAGAAGAATCCAAAACCAGATGACTGCTACAAAGGGGAAAAAGAAAAAGAAACTTATCTGAGTGGAACAGCTGGTACCGAGGATCATGACATACATTTCGGATTAATCGGCCCAATCTGTCCAACCAATCAACTTTCAGTCGCCGTACTTCATTGCCTCAGAATTTCCATGACATGATTACTTTACCCAAACCTTGACCTTGTTCATCCTGCGGTGCCTTGAAAGGTTTTCACTAGCAAACCTCTTTCATTCGTTCATCTCTCAGCTCACTTTCGCCTCACGGTGCTCGTAAGGGTTTTCACCAATAAGACTCTCTCATTATTTGATTTCTCTCAGCTCTCGTCGCCTCATGGTTCCCGCGAGGGTTTTCACCAATAAGACTCTCTCATTTTTATTTTCTCTCAGCTCTCGCCGCCTCATGGTGCCCGCGAGGTTTTTTACCAATAAGACTCTCTCATTTTTATTTTCCTGCTTGAACCAGAGTGTTGCCTCTGACATGAATTACCTTTACTTGCTCGACTTGGCATTTCTCAAAGACTGATCAGAAGGTCTTTCTTTGGACCATAATGTGGGCTTTTTGACAGGGTTAGAAAGAAAGGGTATAAAAGGCTCAAAACAATTCAAATAGGTTCAAAATTACAACTTTCGGAATCAGATTTCTTACAACAACCACAACTTCTGCCCCAGTTTCTTGCTTGGGGACTTTTGGATTTTTATTTTGACGGGACCAAACCGCGAGGCTGCCTACGTATCCTTAAAAGGAATCAGGTCGAACGTAGTTCATGTCATAGAAATTACTTTGTTGTTGTGATTTTTCGTTCTCTTTTGCTTTTCTCTCTTTTTCTTTTACTGTTTTTCTCCTTCTTTTCTCTTTTCTTCTTTTTCTTCATTATTTTCTTTCTCTTTCCTTTTCTTTTTTCCCTTTTCTTCCTTTTCTTATCTTTCACGCTTGTGTTTCTGATATTGCTATTGATTCCGATAGGGGGTATGAAAGAAAAATAAATAAGGCTCAAAGGGGATGACGAGGGATAAAGTATTTAGATAACAAAACAAAACTCCTTCATCATTTCAATCTTCAAAATATGCCAAATACAAACAAGTACAATCAAACAAAAAAATCATACATAGTATCTCTTGACTGCATCGGAATTGATAGTCATTTCTACACATTTCCCTTCTACATCTGTCAAATATACGTGCCATTGGACAACACTCTAGTTACGACAAACGGCTCCTACCAGTTTGGGGCGAACTTTCCTTTTGCTTCAGCCTGATGAGGCAAGATACGTCTCAATACTAACTGACCCACTTCGAACTTCTGTGGACGTACCTTCTTGTTATATGCTCTTGCCATTCTCTGTTGGTACAATTGGCCGTGACACACTGCTGTCAATATCTTTTCATCAATCAGGCTTAATTGCTCCAAGCGGGTTTTGATCCATTCAACGTCATCAATTTCTGCCTTAGCGACAATCCGAAGGGATATGATTTCAATTTCTGCAAGTATTACTGCATCCGTGCCATACACCAACAAATAAGGAGTGGCCCTACTGAAGTACGGACAATAGTACGATAACCCAGCAATGCAAACAAAAGCTTTTTATGCCACTGCCTAGAACCTTCCACCATTTTTCGAAGTATCTTCTTTATATTCTTGTTGGCTGCCTCGACTGCTCCATTCGCCTTGGGGCGATATGGGGTGGAATTGCGATGTATAATCTTAAACTGCTGACATGTCTCCATCATCAAATGACTGTTGAGATTAGCGCCATTGTCCGTGATGATTACCTTCAGAATCCCAAACCGACAGATGATATTTGAATGCACAAAATCAACCACCGCCTTCTTGGTTACAGACTTGAATGTTTTAGCCTCTACCCACTTGGTGAAATAATCGATGACCACTAGAATAAACCTGTGTCCGTTTGATGCTGCTGGCTCGATGGGCCCAGTGACATCCATGCCCCAAGCAATGAAAGGCCATGGTGCTGACATTGTGTGCAATTCAGATGGTGGGGAATGAATTAAATCTCCGTGCACCTGGCACTGATGACACTTGCGCACAAAACTGATGCATTCTCGCTCCATGGTGAGCCAATAATAACCTGCTCGGAGAGTCTTCTTTGGCAGAATGTACCCACTCATATGCGGTCCACAAACCCCAGAGTGTACCTCAGTCATGATAGTTGTGTCCTGTCTAGCATCTATGCGTCTTAGCAATCCCAGATCTGGCATCCTTTTGTACAATACCCCTCCACTGAAGAAAAATCCACTTGCCAATCGTCGAATAGTTCTTTTCTGATCACCAGTGGCCTGTATCGGATATACCCCCATCTTGATATATTCTTTGATATCGTGGAACCATGGCTACCCATCAAGTTCTTCTTCTACCATATTCAGTAAGCATGCTGATCACATACATGGATCTGCAAAGGGTCCACATAAGCCTTATCTGGATGATGTAACATTGACGCCAGAGTAGCCAAAGCATCGGCGACTTCATTATGTATTCTTGGGATATGCCTGTACTCTATTGACTGAAATCGTTGACAAAGATCATGCAAAACATTGTATGTATGGTATGAGTTTCAAATCCCGTATTTCCCATTCTCCCTGAATCTGGTGCACCAGAAGTTTTGAGTCACCCAAGACCAAGACTTCCTGGACACCTATATCCACAGCTAACCTCAAACCCAGAATACATGCCTCGTACTCAGCCATGTTAGTACAGTAAAAATGAAGTTGAGCCATAACAGGGTAGTGCTGCCCTGTTTCAGAAATAAGTACCGCTCCTATCCCCACGCCCTTCATGTTTGCAGCCCCATCAAAGAAAAGTTTCCATCCCGGCTTCTCGACTTGTTCCGACTTATCAATGTGCATCACCTCTTCATCGGGGAAATAAGTTTTCAAAGGTTCATAATCTTCATCCACCGGATTCTCGGCCAAATGGTCCGCCAAGGCCTGTGCTTTCATTGCAGTTTGAGTCACGTAGACAATGTCAAACTCTGTGAGCAGGATCTGCCACTTTGCAAGCCTCCCTGTGGGCATAGGCTTCTGAAAGATATACTTTAATGGATCCAAACGAGATATGAGGTAGGTAGTATAAGATGACAAATAATGTTTCAGCTTCTATGCCACCCAAGTTAGGGCACAACATGTCCTCTCAAGATGAGTATACTTAACCTCATACGAAGTGAATTTCTTGCTGAGGTAATAGATGGCCTGCTCCTTCCTGCCAGTGATATCATGTTGACCCAATACACAGCCGAATGAATTGTTCAAAACCATCAAATATAGAATCAGAGGTCGCCCTGGTTCTGGCGGGACCAACACGGGTGGATTTGACAAATACCCCTTTATCTTATCAAACGCCTCCTGACATTCATCTGTCCACTTGACCGCAACGTCTTTTTTTAACTGTTTGAAGATAGGCTCACAAATTGTCGTGAGCTGAGCGATGAACCTGCTGATATAATTCAATCTCCCCAACAAACTCATCACCTCGATCTTGTTCCTCGGGGGTGGCAATTCCTGGATGGCCTTGACTTTCGATGGATCCAATTCAATGCCTCGGCGGCTGGCTACGAACCCCAACAACTTTCCAGACGGCATCCCAAAAGCACACTTTGTAAGATTAAGCTTGAGATTGTACCTGTGAAGCCTTTGGAAGAACTTCCTCAGATCCCTGACATGGTCAGACTGCTTTCTAGACTTCACGATCACATCATCCACGTACACCTCGATTTCCTGGTGTATCATATCATGGAATATTGTTGTCATTGCCCTCATGTAGGTTGCCCTAGCATTCTTCAAACCAAATGGCATGACCCTATAGCAGTACGTTCCCCACGGCGTGATGAATGCCGTCTTTTCTGCATCTTCCTCGTCCATTAAGATATGATGATAACCCGCGTAACAATCCACAAAAGAATCAATCTCATGTTTGGCACAATTATCAATCAACATATGGATGTTTGGCAACGGGAAATTGTCTTTTGGACTCGCCTTATTGAGATCCCGATAGTCAACACACACCCTGGTCTTGCCATCCTTCTTCGGCACAGGCACAACATTGGCTAACCAGGTAGGATACTGGGTGACCCGAATGACTTTGGCATCGAACTGCTTGGTGACCTCTTCTTTGATCTTTACACTCATATCCGTTTTGAACTTTCTCAGCTTCTGTTTGATAGGAGGGAATGCCGGGTCAGTGTGCAACTTGTGAACCACTAAATAAGTGCTTAGACCCGACATGTCGTCATAGGACCATGCAAAAACATCTTTGTATTCGAACAGTGGTTTAATTATCTCCTCCCTGAGTTGAGGTTCCAGATGGACACTTATTTTAGTTTTATGGACATTATCTTGGTCCCCTAGACTATCTGCTTCTGTATCGTTCAAATTAGGTTTGGGCTTTTCCTCAAAATGACTTAGTTCCTTACTAATTTCTTCATATGCCTCATCATTATCAAATTTCAACTCGTCATCACACTCAATTTCTTGTATTATTATTTCAGAGTTAGATTGGTTTTTAAAACTGGGGCGAAGATTCCTCATGCATGTCATGTCATTGATATCATCATAAAAAGAACTGTACAAAAGAAGAAAACAAAAATAAAATTAGAAGAAATGAAGGAAAAGGAACAATTGCATTTCATTGAATTTAAAGATAACAGGGTTTTAACACATCCAACTGGATGGAACATAATATCTGAATTATAGACCCTGGAATAATCCAGACAACTAAAATAAAATCAAAACCCACTACCAAGACTCCCTCTGGGTAGGAAGAGGAGTGGCTTCCCAGTTGTTGACTTTTGCACGTGGTCCCACGAATTACACATCTGCCTTGCTGGACCCTTCCCCAGCCTCAACCATGTTAACCTCGATGAATAACCTTTCGAACCCCTTTTCCAAGTCTCTATCAGCACTAATCAATGATCCAGGAACCTTTGACAACAATTGCTTTCTAATACCCGGCCTGCCGAATGATCTAGACAGACGCGGGATGGGCTTTGGCAATGCCCATGCTTTCTGTTTCATTTTGCGGACTCGTCTCACATATGCAACCGTAGGCTTGAACCCCAGACCAAAAGTATCCAGATTCTTTGGAAGAGAAACTAGCTGCAAAATACCTTGCAGAGATGCACCCAAACCTTTGCCTGGTACAAAACCATTTTTCAACATTTCAATGGCTACCATAACTGATGCAGTAGTTACATTTGGAGTTGGAACGCACTTTCCTTCTGGAATTTTCTCTACCGATACTGTGTCGAAAACCTGATAAACCCATGGCTCCTTGTCGTCTTCAAACTCTATGAGCGGAACAATGGCATCATTGGGCACACACAAATTATCCTCGCCGTGTACGACAATTTCCTGTCGATCCCATTCAAACTTGACAATTTGATGCAGAGTAGACGGGACCGCTTTTCCAGCATGAATCCAAGGTCGTCCCAACAACAGATTATAAGAAACAGCCACATCGAGTACCTGGAATTCTATAGTAAATTCAACTGGACCTATTGTAAGCCCGAGCACTATGTCCCCAACTGAATCTTTCCCTCCACCATCGAATCCCCGAACGCAAATACTGTTCTTGTAAATTCTTTCATCATCCACCTTCAACTTGTTCAATGTGGAGAAAGGATAAATGTTCGCGCTAGACCCGTTATCAACCAGTACCCGAGTAACCACAGAATCTTCGCATTTCACCGTCAGATAGAGGGCTCTATTATGCTCGGTACCCTCTATGGGCAACTCATCATCAGAAAAAGTGACTCTATTTACCTCAAATAACTTGTTAGCTATCTTTTCCAAGTGGTTTACTGAGATTTTGTCAGGAACGTGAGCCTCGTTCAAGATCTTCATCAAAGCCCGACGGTGCTCATTGGAATGGATCAATAATGACAATAATGAAATCTGAGCTGGTGTTTTTCTCAATTGTTGAGTAGAAATTTCATGGGGCCTTACAATTAAAGACTCAAAGCACAAGGATTCATCATTTTTTCCTCAACTCAACACCCGATTTTGGATTGAATTCATGTTTTCTTATTATTCAACTTTATTTGTAATTTTCTCCATGAATATGGAGTAGTTTCCCTTAAGGTTTGACGGATATGGTGGTTTGATTGATATTAGTGGATTTTAACTCTAGTTCTTTGCTTGAATTAGTTTATGGAGCTTTGAATTACTTGCAACTTTATTCATTAGGTTATTTAATTAAAAGAGGAATAATTTGGTGATTATCTTTACATATTTTGTTTGGTTTAATTCATTGATTCTTTTAAGTAATCGAAAGAGCTTATTGAATTGTTGATTAAATCAATTTAGGAGAATATTCGAGAGACGTTTTCCTGATGACTAATCCATTAACGTATGCTTGCATATTTTTGCAATACTTATATTAGTTCACCTCGTAGAGTTAAGATTTAATCGAGAGAGGAGTCTTGGATACACGTTTGAACTAATCATCGAGTGAATTCATGAGAATCATTAGAACATGAATTAGAGTTAGATCCCAAATAGCTATCTTGTACATATCCTATCACGACCCTTATTTCTCCCATTGATTATTTCGGTGTGCTCAACTCTTGTCGTTTTGTGATGCATTGTTAATTGTTTTAGTTTCATAGTTAATTTTAATTATTAATCATCCCAACCAAAGGTTAATTATCATGAATAGCGTTAAGCTAGAAATTACTTGAACATTATTTAAATCCAATCCCTGTGGAGACAATAATTATACTATATACTATCTTTGGTTAGCGAGCCTCAATTTTGTGTTATGTTTTGTGCTCGTTAAGTTTTGGTAATGTTGCCAGAGATCGGCAATCGATACTGTTCAAAACAGTTTTTGGTGCTAGTTCAGAAGCCAATTTTATTTTATTCTTCACAGTTTTTCTCTTCCGTGTGCAGGATACATGTCTATCTTCTCTGGTGTATGACTCGAGCTTCTTCAAAGAAAGTAATACCTTGCGAACCGGAGTTAGAAAAACACATGCGATAGTTGAGAAAAGAAAGATGAGTCATGAAAATTTCTTAGGTCACAATTCGACTCAAGATAAAATGGCAAACAAAGAGATTGATAGAGTAGACTTAGCTGCAAGAGATGGAGCACAACAGAGAGAATAAGCTACTCGAATAATAGTTATAGCAGCCTTTAGAGTTTCTGTAGAGACTATCGAAGATGATGGGGGTCGAAGATTCAATTTAAATCATCCCATGGTTGAAGATAAGTTCGATAATGCAGCACCTAGGTCTAGGAGATCACTAGGCGACCACACTAGACCAGTCTACAATTAGGGACTATTAAGTGTTAGACCTCCACCCATAGTAACGAATAATTTCGAGTTGAAGCAAGGCTTGATTTAAACCATCCAGAACATTTGTCTTTAGAGGGAAGGTGAATGAAAATCCTAACACTCAGTTAATGGATTTTGAGGAAATCATGAACACCTTTCAGCATAATGAAGTGTCAAAAGATGCAGTCTATTTGAGGGCATTCCCCTTTTTACTAAAGGATGACGCAAAACACTGACTTCGAAGCTTACCAACTGGGTCGATCTGGACATGTGAAGATATGACTAAAAACTTTCTTGACAAATACTTCTCAGCTGCAAAAACAATGAAATTCAGAAAGGAAATCCACAAATTCTGCCAGAAGGACACTGAAAAGGTCTTCGAAGCTTGGGAAATATTCCAGGAGAAAGTGAGAAAGTGTCAGCATAATGGAATCGAATTGTGGATGCAACTCTAGGACTTTTGGGATGGACCGACATATTCCTCACGACGAACTCTAAGAACTGTAGTTGGAGGTTCTTTGATGAAGAAGACTCCTGTTGAGATTGTTGAAATTCTTGATGAGCTCTCTAAAGATGCTAACCAATGGCCTGCTGAGAGTAATGATAGAAGAAAATCAGTTGGTGTTCACCAGATAGACTCTAACACATTAGTGCAAGCCCAGCTAGACACCATGGTCATAGAGATAAGAAAGTTAACCTTAGCCAAGGTCCAAATCCAGTCATCATCGGTTTGTGATTTTTGTGGAATGGGTCATCCAATACATGAGTGTCAGGCCTCGACTATAGATGAAGTAATAAATGTTGTGGGGGAGCTTTGACAGAGGCAACTGCCGAAGTGGTAATATTTTTAACTCCATGGGGCAGAGGCGCCTAAGTTTTTCTTGGAGTTCACCAAGTGGTAGTGCAAATGCATGGCAACAAAATAACACCAGATCCCAGGGACAGAGAGCTCCAAGTCTTCTCAATCAATAGAGGCAGCAATATCAACCTCCATAGTCTAATCTGTCTAGCATGGAAGATCTAATGAAGGCCTTTATTATTAAGACAGATGAGAGGCTTGAAACTCATGGCACAACTATCCGAGAACAAGGCACATACATTCAAAATTTGGAAACACAAGTAGGGCAACTTTCCAATCTACTGTCTGAGAGGGTTCCAGGAACCCTCTCTATTGCTATTGAAAGAAATCCAAAAGAGACAATAAATGTGGTATCTTTGAGGAGTGGGCACGTATTGAAGGACCCCATGGAAAAACAAAAGGATGAGTTGATTGAATGATAGGTAGAGATTGTGGAGGAGCAGAAAATAACAACATTCAAGAAGATGAAGTGATAGTAGATGATGGTCTAAAAAACAAGAGGAAGACTAGAGCGCAAAAGAAGAGAAAGATGGGAATTCAATAAATGAAGAGACTAAAGAGAGTAAATATATGTCTGTTTTACCTTTCCCTCAGAAGTAGAGAAGAGAGAAGCTGGACAAACAATTTGGGCGTTTCCTAGATGTGCTCTAGCAGGTGCATGTTAACCTACCATTCACAGAGGTGCTCTCTCATATGCCAGCTTATGCTAAGTTCCTGAAGGAGATATTGTCCAACAAGCGGAAAGCAGAAGAGACATAAGTTGTAAAGCTCACAAAGTACTGTAGTGCCATTCTGCAAAATAAGCTACCTCATAAGTATGAAGATCCAGGGAGTTTAATTATACCTTGCACTTTAGGAAGTAGTAAGTTTGAAAAATCTTTGTGTGATTCGGGAACTTCTATTGATCTTATGCCTTTGTCTATTTTCAAGAAAGTTGAGGGAGAAATTGGAGAAATCAGATCAATGCATGTGTATTTGCAGCAGGCGGATCAGACCACAATCATACCTGAAGGAATAGTGAAATATGTACTTGTTCGGGTGAATAAATTTGTGTTCCCTATGGACTTCATTGTGGTGAATATGGAAGAGAATATGGAGGTCCCTTTGATTTTAGGGATACCCTTCTTAGTTATTGGCAGAGCTATTCTGGACATTCAAGAAATGCAGCTCATGCTCAGAGTTGGAGAAGAAAGGGCCGTCTTCAAGATAGAAGGAGCAATGTGGGCTCTAAAAGAGTGAGATAGAGAGCGTAAGCATGATAAGTGTGGGTTGTACCCAAAGAAGGCAAAAAATAAACTTTCGGCATGGATGTGTGCACTGGGTCGGGCGTGCAAATGAGATTCCGACATCGATTTAGACCCCAACTAGATGATTCAGAGGAGTTCCTTTACCTCTTGCTTTTATTTATGTATCATGGGGACATGCCGTAATTTAAAATATGGAATGAGGGATGTAAATATGTACATGTGTGTTTGTTTTCTTTTGTTTTGTTTGAATTTTTTATTTTTTTTGACTTTTTCCGACGATGGATTTCCTCGACTATTTTCTTGAGGGATCAAAGTAGAAGAAAAAAAATATTTTGTTTTTCCTAGGTAGTGTAACAATTCCTCGTGGGGGTTTTTTGTGCCGGGATTCTTTTCCAAGGGTTTTGCTTGAACCGGGTATAGTTAGTTTTACTTTTGTTAGGAAATTTGAAGTCTTGTGCTATGGTATGGTATTAAATGGAGATGACTTTTCTTAACTTTGTTGTGCCTTGAGAGTAGTGGTGCCTTAGTTGTGATTCCTAGGCTCAGTTTTTGACTCATGTAGAAGTGCTTGAAATTGTTTGATCTTAATATTTCTTAACTACTTAACTAGAGAGTCGGGATAGATCCGATCCTAAGTAAGTTATATGCCAATGTTGGTGCGAGGTTTTGTGATATTATGTGCATGTCAGTTGATGTCTAGAATTTGCCCCGTGTTTTTGCAAAGCGAAATAGCAGTTTTGTTCAGTCTAGGAAGTGATATAGGCATTTCTTTGTCTAGTCAATTATATGCCTATGACCCTCCTAATTGTTGTGTATCCTAGTTAGCCCCTTTAAGCCTGTAATTACATTTTCTTTGGCAACCATACTAAAAGCCTGACCCCTTTGTTTGAATTGACTATCTGTTTGAACCTTTTACCTCTCTTGAGCACCTCCATTTGTTATGAGCTTGTTAAAATCTAAGTGGAGGTATAATTGGGTTCTTGGAGTTGGAGTAGTAAAAAGGAGAAATGTGCACTGTTTGAAATCAATTATGAGAGACACTTGTAGGGAATTAGAAAAGAAAAAAAAAGAGAATTGCTTGAAAGAAAAAAAATCATTAGATAAGAAAAAAAAAGTCTTGTGTTTGTATATATTTTTTGGAAAAAAATATATTCCTTTATGGTGGTAGCTCTTGCTATATTTGTGATTAAAGAAATTAGGATATGGGTGTTATTATGTTGAAGGATGAGGTTTGGTTCAACACAATTATGGGGTTTAAATTATTAATGTAAATGTATTAAAGTGCTTAAGGAGGTGTAGTCACTATATCCAAATATATCCTACCCATCCCGCAGCCTACATTACAACCAAATAAAGTCCTACTTGATCTTTTACTGAATGAGCTCGATTAGTAGAGTATTATACTACGGGCAAGCCTATGGTACATCTTCTGTGGCACATAAATTTTAATTCTGATAATGAGTGAATTCTTTCTATCTTGAGTTCCTATTTGTTCTTGTATTTTATTATGTGTGGAAGTATTCTCTATCTTTGGTGTGATGGTACATAATTTGCTAAGGAAAGGTAATGTCTTTGGCCTCTGAGTTAGAGTAAGTGAGTAGGTTTTTGAAATATGTGGCGCGTATGAGTCAAGTGTCGAGGCTAGAATGTTATGATATGGTGCTTAGTCTGCTTTAAATATTCTTGGCGTGATGCGTTAGGGAAGTTGTCTGATAAAAAGGTCGTCTCTATCTGAAGTGTAGTTTGATTGCTCGAGAACGAGCACTAGTTTAAATGTGGGGTGTTGATGGTAGGCTAGAAAACCGTGTTTTAGTCATAGTTTGCACTCTAATTACTGCATTTTACTTGTGGTTGAGCTTAATTAATGTTGATTTGCACTTATTATGTCTTTTATACCTTGCAGGAAATGATTCCAAACTATTAAGATAATTTGAAGCTAAATTGAATAAGTTGGAGCTTTAAAGTCTGAGTAAAAGCCAAACAAATTAAGCCAAGATCACATTTGGGAGTCGGGAGCCAAGTCTAAATATATTAAATGACGAAAACCAATTACTCTATAAAATATACACAGTCGCACCGCGTGGAGCAGTGCATAGGGCTCGACTGTATGTTTTTGCTGCGCCCGTCATAAATTGCTCTCTGAACTTTCCCGCTACCACAGCGCGTGGTGCAGCGCGCCTGTACAATTTTCTCAGAGTATTTTTCTGTTTCGGCATGGAAAGGGTAGTTTTGTCCGGGCACACTCCTACATGTTATAAATACACCAAAAAGATGTTTCTGAAGAGACTTTTGACCTACAGAAGATTAAAAGAGCATTAGAGACTGAAAGCATAAGGATTCATCATTCTTTCCTCAACTCAACACCCGATTTTGGATTGAATTCATGTTTTCTTATTATTCAACTTTATTTATGATGATTTTCTCCATGAATATGGAGTAGTTTCCCTTACGGTTTGATGGATATGGTGTTTTGATTGTTATTAGTGGATTTTAACTCTAGCTCTTTGCTTGAATTCGTTTATGGAGCTTTGAATTGTTTGCAGCTTTATTCACCACTTTATTTAATCGAAAGAAGAATATTTTAGTGATTATCTTTACATATTTTTTTTTGGTTTAATTCAGTGGTTCTTTTAAGTAATCGAAAGAGTTTTTTGAATTGTTGATTAAATCAATTTAGGAGAATATTCGAGTGACGTTTTCTTGAAGACTAATCCATTAATGCATGCTTGCATATTTTCTCAATACTTATATTAGTTCACCTCGTGAGTTAAGATTTAATCGAGAGAGTAGTCTTGGTTATACGTTTGAACTAATTATCGAGTGAATTCATGAGAATTATTAGAACATTAGAGTGGATTGAACTAGAGTTTGATCCCAAATAGCTATCTTGCACCTATCCTGTCACTACCCTTATTTATCCCATTGATTATTTCGGTATTGCTCAACTCTTATAGTTCTGTGATCAATTGTTAATTATTTTAGTTTCTTAGTTAATTTAGTTATTAATCATCCCAATCAAAGGTTAATCATATTGAATAGCATTTCGTTAGAAATTACTTTGAACATTAGTGATCGCCTCGCCATGATCGTTCCTTCTTTTTTGGCATTTTAGGGTAATAAAACTGGCATTCCGACCGATTCCAAGATTTTTGTGTGCTATAGCCCACACCACCGGTGTGGTACCGGGCTCCCGGACCCGGATAACCTAAAATTTTACCGCCCATCAAAAATGACTTAAGGAACATTAGTCATCGCCTTGCCATGACCATTCCTCTTTTTTGGCATTTTAGGGCAATAAAATTGGAATTCCGACCGATTTCCAGATTTTCGTATGCTATAGCCCATGCCACCGGTGTGGGACCAGACACCTGCACCCGAATTGCCTTAAATTTTTCTTGCCCATCAAACATGACCTAAAGGACATTAGTCATCGCCTCGCCATAACCGTTCCTTCTTTTTTGTCGTCTTAGGGCCATAAAACTTGAATTTCGCTAGATTCCCGGATTTTCGTGTGCTATAGCCCATGCCACCGATGAGGGCCCAAACATGGATCGCCTAAAATTTTGCCGGCCCATCAAAAGCGATATATGGAAGATTTGTCATTGCCTCGCCATGATTGTTCCTCCTTTTTTGACGTTATAGGGCCATAAACTGGAATTCCACCCGATTCCTAATTTTTGTGTGCTATAGCCCACACACCCGGATCACCTAAGATTTTCCCTGCCTGTCAAAAAGGAGTTATGGAATATTAGTCATTGCCTCTCCATGACCGTTCCTTATTTTTTGGCATCTCAGGGCCTTAAAATTGAATTCCGCTCGATTTCAAAATTTTCGTGTGTTATAACCCGCACCACTGGTTTGGTCTCGGGCGTCGGACCTGGATAGCCAAAATTTTTGCTGCCCCATCAAAATTGACCTAAGAAACATTAGTCATAGCCTCGCCATGACCGTTACACCTTTTTGGGATTTTAGGGCCATCAAAATAGAATTCCAACCGATTTCCAAATTTTTGTGTGCAATAACCTACGCCATCGGCGAGGGCGCAGGTGCCCCGATCCAGATCCCCTAAAAAAATTTTGGCCCCTAAAAAATGACTGGAGGAACATTAGTCATCGCCTCACCATGAGCGTTTCTCTTTTTTTGGCATTTTAGGGCGATAAAACTAGAATTTCGCCCGATTTTTAGATTTTCATGTGCTATCGGGTGTCCGAACCAGAATCGCCTAATATGTAACCAGCCCATCAAAAACGACCTAAGAATCTATAGTTATCGTCTCTCCATGACCATTTTCCCTTGTTGGGCATTTTAGGGCCATAAAACTAGAATTCTGCCCGATTATCAGATTTCATGTGCTATTGCCCATGCCACTGGCGTGGACCCGGGTGCGCGGTCCCGAATCTCCTAAAAATTTTTTGGCCCATAAAAAACGATCTAAGGAACATTAGTCATCACCCTCGCCATTACCGTTCCTTTTCCTTTTGACGTTTTAGGACTATAAAACTGAAATTTTGCCCGACACTAAAATTTTTGTGTGTTATAGCCCACACCACCTGTGTGGGTTTGGTACCCGGATCCAGATCACCAAAAAAATTTCCAGCACATCAAAATCGACTTAAGGAACAATAGTCATCGCCTCGTAATGACCGTTCCTCCTTTTTTGGAGTATTAGGGCCGTAAAACTGAAATTCCGCCTGACTTCAAGATTTTCGAGTGCAATAACCCACGCCACAGGCGTGGTCCAGGGCATCTAGACCTGAGTCGCCTAAAAATTTTACTACCCCATAAAAAATGACCTATGAAACATTATTCATCGCCTCGCAATGATTGTTCCTTCTTTTTGGCATTCACATATGGCGTGTGCTATAGCCTATGCCTTCTGTATGGGCCTAGGCCACCGGACCCGGATCGCCTAAAATTTTGTCGGCCCATCAAGAACGTCCTAAGGAACATTAGTCATCGTATCTCCATGACCGTTCCTCCTTTTTGGTATTGTAAGGCAACAAAACTGGAATTCCACTCTATTATAAAATTTTCATGTATTACAAGGGCGTCGGGACCCGGATCACCTAAAATTTAGTTAGCCCATCAAAAAAGACCTAGAAACATTAATCATCACCTCACCAAATCTGGGAATCGGTCGAAATTCTAATTTTTTGACCCTAAAAGTTTGAAATTTCGATTTTTATGATAGTCAAAAAAGCCCACGCCCGTGGGGCTAGCTCCCGGACCTGTATCGCCTAAAATTTTTAGGCCCATCATAAACGATCTAAGGAACATTAATCATCACCTCGACATGACCGTTTCTTACTTTTTGGCATTTTAGGGCCATAAAGTTGGAATTTTGCTTGATTCCCACATTTTTCAAAACTATAGCACATGCCAACGATGTAGGCTCGGTCCCACAGACTAGGATCGCCTAAAAGTTTGTCGGCCCATCCAAACTGACCTAAGGAATATTACCCATCGCCTTTCCATGGTCGTTCCATGTTTTTGGCATTTTAGTGCCATAAAACTGGAATTGCGCTCGATTCCAAATTTTCTTGTGCAATATCCCATGCCACCGGCGTGGGCCTACCGTCTGGATCTAGTTCGCCTAAGATTCTCCCGGCCCATAAAAAATGGCTTAAGGAAGATTAGTCATTGCCTCTCCATGATCGTTCCTTCTTTTTTTTGCGTCTTAGGGACTTAAAACTGAATTTTGCCAAATTTTCAGATTTTTGTGTACTATAACCCACTCCACCGGCGTGGGTTAGGGCGCCCGGACCCGGATAGCCTTAAATTTTGTCGGCCCATCCAAACCAACACTAGGAACATTAGTCATTGCCTCGCCATGACCGTTCCTCCTTTTTGGCATTTTAGGGCCATAAAACTAGAATTCTATATGATTCCCAGTTTTTCGTATGCTATAGCCCACGCCACAGGTGTGGGCATAGGCTCCCAGACTCGGATGGCCTAAAATTTTGTCGGCCCATCAAAAACAACCTAAGGAACATTAGTCATCTCCTCACCATGGTCGTTCCTCCATTTTTGGCATTTTAGGGTCATAAAATTGGAATTCCACCCAATTCACATATATTTGTATGTTATAGCCCACGCCACCGGCATAGGCCTGGGCACCCGGACCTGATCGCTTAACAATTTGCCAGCCATTAAAATTGAACTAAGGAACATTAGTCATTGCCTCGCCATGACCGTTCCTCATTTTTTTGTGTTCAGGGCTTTAAAACTGAAATTCCACCCGATTCCCAAATTTTTGTGTACTATAGCCCACGCCAATGGCATGGCCCGTACACCCCGAACCCGGTGGACTAAAATTTTGCCTACCCATCTAAAATGATCTAAGGAACATTAGTCATTGCCTTGTCATGATCGTTTCTCCTTTTTTAGCATTTTAGGGCCATAGAACTAGAATTCCGCCTGATTCCCAAATTTTCGTGGGCTATATCCCACGCAACCGGTATGGGCCCCAGTGTCCAAACTCGTAATTCCTAAAGAATTTATGGTCCAACAAAAATGACCTAGGAAACATGAGTCATCATCTTTCCATGACCGTTCCTCCTTTTTGGCGTTTTAGGGCGAAAAAAACTAGAATTTCTCCCAGTTCTCAGATTTTCGCGTGCTATAGCACAAACCACCAGCTTGAGCCTGGGCGCCGGGATCCGGATCGCATAAAATTTTACAGGCCCATCAAAAACGCCTTAAGCAACATTAGTCATCTCCTCGCCATGATTGTTCCTCATTTTTTGCCGGCCCATCAGAAATGACTAAGGAACATTATTCATTGTCTCACCATGATAGTTCCTCCTTTTTAGCGTTTAAGGGCCATAAAACTGAAATTCCAGCTAATTCCAAGATTTTCGTGACCTGGTGTCACGACCCTAATCCCCGAACCCGGTCGTGATGGCGCCTCTCGTGAAGACAAGGGCAGTCAGTCCAACATAGTACACTTCTTTAAGTAGTTAATTACCATAAAACAGTTTAAAGTATGATTTAACAGCAATAATTCGCGGAAATATAGATAACAATAGAAGAAACCATCCCGACACGGCCCAAACCGGGGTGTCACAAGTCATGAGCAACTAATGATCCTGATACGAGTCTACTAGGTACGATGTCTGGTAAAATAGTTTGAAATACATAGAATTAATAAGATAAAGGGAGGCACGGGGGCTACGAACACCAACAACTACCTCATAGTCTCCGAAACACTACCTGGACTAGGAAGATCAGCACTCAGGAGCGGAATCTACTATGCCTGAATCTGCACACAGGGGTTCAGGGAGTAAAGTGAGTACTCCAACTTAGTGAGTAACAAATATAAATAATGGCCGAAAGCAAGAAAACACGTGAAATAACAAAGCAATCTATACCGAAGCAGTAAAATCACTTATAACAGTAAATCAGTGAAATATCAAGTAAACTTCCTTTTTCAACCAGTAAAAACAAGTAATTTGGCAGGTAATAAACAAATAGAAATCCGCCCCTCGGGCAACAACTCAGAACAGTACCAGCACATCGGGCTCACTCTCTGAACAATATCAGCCCCTCGGGCTCACTCTCAAATCAGTATCAGCCCCTCAGGCTCACTCTTAGATCACAATGGGTACCCGCGCTCACTGGGGGTGTGCAGACTCCGGAGGGGCCCTTTACAGCCCAAGCGTAATATCAAGCCATCTTGTGGCATCATCTCTCGGCTCTCGGTCTCACATCACTCAAGACACCTTGTGGAATGTAAATGTATCTCAGGCCCTCGGCCCCATATCACTCAGTGTATCCTCACATCTGGCCCTCGGCCCCATATCACTCAGTGTATCCTCACATCTGGCCCTCGGCCGCACTCAGTCAGAAAATTATCACAAGCCCCTCGGGCATTTGTAAAACAGTAGTGCTCATCCCAAAACATCGTTTAAAAATATCATTTAAGTCTCAAAACTGAGTAAGAGTGGCTGAGTTGTAAAACAGTGGAAAACAATAGGACTGAATTCAAGTAATAAATCAATACAGTAAGGAAATAGTGATAAAAATCCTCGGAGGGTTCAAATAGTTGGCACGAAGCCCAAATATGGCAATCAGCCCAAACCATGATGATAACAAACAAGTTTCAGTCAAATATGCAGTAAAATCATCAATCGGGACGGACCAAGTCACAATCCCCAATAGTAAACGACCCCACGCTCATCATCAAGCGCGTGTCTCACCTCAATATAGCACTATGATGTGCAATCCGGGGTTTCAAACCCTCAGGGCATCATTTACAATCATTACTCACCTCGAACCGGCTAATTCTCTAGCTCGCGACACCTTTGCCCCTTGAATTGGCCTCCATGCGGGTCGAATCTATCCAAAATCAGAATGAATACGTCACAATATGCTAAGGGAACAAAGCCCAAGCGAAAACAATCGAATTACCACAAAATTCTAGAAATTGGTAAAACCCGACCCTCGGGCCCACATCTCAAATTTGATAAAATTCACAAAACTAGAATCCTTATACTCTCACGAGTCTATCCATACGAAAATTATCCAATTCCGATACCATTTGGTCATTCAAATCATCATTTTATATTTTTAAAAGGATTCACAATTTTTTTTCCCAAATTCCATCCCAAACCACGAATTAAATGATGAATTCAATGATAGATTCATGTACTCTAGCCAAATCTGAGATAGAATCACTTACCCCGATGAATTTCTTGAAAAACCTTCGAAAAATCGCTAAAATCCGAGCTCTCTAGGTCAAAATATCAATTAAATCCAAAACCTCGTATTTATAGAGTACCCCATAGATTTTCACCTCCGCGGGCCGCACAAAATCGACTGCAGTCCGCATAAAACCAGTGCGGTCCGCACAAAAACGACCGCGGCCGCACAGGCTTTCTTCTGCAGTGACAGGCTTTAGTATTTTGGCCATAACTTTCGCTACAGATGTCCAAATTGCTATATCTTTACCGCTATGGAAACACGACATGAAGGGCTACAACTTTTGTTTTTGAGTCATCTCAAAATTCCTTGTAGATCAAAAGATATGAGCTTCCAAAGTAGGGCCAGTGGAATGTTCTTCACCGCGGCTGCACACCATTTTGTGCGGTCGCACAACACCTACCGCGGCCTCACTTCATTTTGTGCGGTCCGCACAGCACATACCGTGGCCGCACTTCTTTTTTTGCGGACCACGCGGGTGAGTTCCGAGGCCTGCAACCCTTCTGGACCTGCTACAACTATTATTTTCGGCCTAAAACATCCCGGAACCTACCTGAAACCTACTTGGAACCTACCCGGAACTCCCGGAACTTCAAACCAATTGTACCAATACATCTCATAACATCGTTCAAACTTGTTCAAAACTTCGGAATGCTCACAACAACATCAATCACCAATTTAACATAGGATTCAAGCCTAAACCTCCAAGAACTCTTAATTATGTTTTCGTTCAAAAAGTCTATCAAACCTCGTCCGAATGCTCTAAGAATTTGCACACACATCCCAAATGACACAGCGAAGCTACTGTCACTCTCAGAATTCCATTCCGACCCCTATATCAAAATCTCGCCTATCAACCAGAACCGCCAAAATATCAACTTCGCCAATTTAAGCCTAAATCTTCTCTGCAACTCCAAAACCCATTCCAATCGCGCTCCTACGTCACAAATCACTTCCCGAAGCTAACCGAACCATCAGAACTCACTCCCGAGCCTTCTAACACATAAGTTAACATCCGGTTGACTTTTCCAACTTAAGCCTTCTTAAAAGAGACTAAGTGTCTCATTTCTTACCAAATCCTCTCCGAACTCGAACTAATCAACCCGATCACATAAAATACGGATAACGAAGCATAAAGAAGCTAAAATAGGGAAAAACATAGCGGTAACTCATGAGACGACTGGCCGGGTCGTCACACCTGGATCACCTAAAATTTTCCTGACCAATCAAAAATGACCTAAAGAATATTAGGCATCGCCTTGCCATGACCGTTCCTCCTTTTTTTGGCTTTTTAGGACCATAAAGCAGGAATTCCGCCTGATTCTCATAATTTCATATACTATAGCCTACGCCACCAGCGTGGTCCCCGGCCCCCTATCGCCTAAAAACTTTTCGGCCCATAAAAATGACCTAAGGAACATTATTTATTGCCTCGCCATGATCGTTCTTTTTTTTGTGGTGTTTTAGGCCATAAAATTGAAAATCTACCCAATTCCTATATTTTCATATGTTATAGCCCGCACCACAGATGTAAGGCTTGACGCCCGCACACATATAGCCTAAAATTTTACCGGCCCATTAAAAATGAGCTTAGGAGCATTATTACCACCTCGCCATGATCATTCCGCCTTTTTGACACTTAAGGGTCATAAAAAAGGAATTTCGCCCGTCTTCCAAATTTTTGTGTGCTATAGCACTCGCCAACGGCGTAAGCCTGGTCGCCCAGACTAGGATTTCCTAAAAGTTTGCTGACCCATCAAAATCGACCTAAGGAACATTAGTCATAAACTCGCTATGACCATTCCTCTTTTTTTGCGTTTTAGGGCTATAAAACTGGAGTTCTGCCCGATTCCAAAATTTTCGTATGCAATAGCCCACGACACCGACCCGGGCACCTGGACCCGGATCCCCTAAACTATTATCCAGCCAAACAAAAACGACCTAAGGGACATTAGTCATTGTATTTCCATGATAGTTCCTCCACTTTTAGCGTTTTAGGATTATAAAATTAGAATTCTATCCGATTCCCAAATTTTCATGTGTTATAGCCAACACCACCGGTGTGGGTCAGGGCGCGCGGACCATGATCGCCTAAAATTTAATCGGCCCTTCATAAACGACCCAATGAACATTAGCCATCGTCTCGCCATAACCGTTCCTTATTTTTAGCATTTTATGGCCATAAAATAAGAATTCCATTCGATTCCTAAATTTTCGAGTGCTATAGGCCATGCCACCGGCATGGGCCTCGATGACGGGACCCCAATCGCCTAAAGTTTTACCAACCCATCAAATAGGATCTAAGGAACAATAGTCATCAATCATCGCTTTGCCATGACCGTTCCTCCTTTTTGGCATTTTAGGGCCATAAAATTATAATTTCGTCCGATTCCAAGATTTTCTTGTGCTACTGTACATGCCACTGGCCTGGGCCCGAACGCCCGGACTCGGCTCGCCTAAAAATTTTCCGAACCATAAAAAGCGACCTAAAGAACATTAGTCACCGTCTCTCCATGACCATTCCTCCTTTTTGGCGATTTAGGGCAATAAAACTATAATTCAGCGTGATTCCAAGATTTTCGTCTACTATAGCCCACACCATCGGGGTGGCCTAAGCGCCTAGACCCATATCGCCTAAAAAAATTCGATTCCTAAAAGACTACCTAAGGAACATTAGTCATTGCCTCGCCATGCTCATTTCTCCTTTCTTGGTGTTTTAGGGCCACAACTGGAATTTCGCCTGATTTCCAGATTTTCCTAAACTATAGAACACATCAACAGTGTAGGCCTAGTCACCCGGACTAGGATCGCCTAAAAGTTTGTCGGCCCATTCAAACCGACATAAGAAACATTAGCCATCGTCCCGCCATGACTATTCCACCATTTTTGGCGTTTTAGGGCCATTAAACTGGAATTCGCTCGATTCCAAGATTTTTGTGTACAATAGCACACGCTGGCGTGGGTCGGGGCGCCCGGACCCGAATCACCTAAAAAAATCTTAACCCATAAAATGACCTAAGGAACATTAGACATCGCCTTGCCATGAACATTCTTCATTTTTATGGCATTTTATGACCATAAAAATAGAATTCCTGATTCCCATATTTTCATGTGTTATAGCCTACGCCGGTGGCGTGGGCCAGGGTGCCCGGACCTGGATAGCCTAAAATTTTATCGTCACATCATAGACGATCTAAGGAACACTATCATCGCCTCGTCATGGTCGTTCCTCATTTTTAGCATTTTAGGGCCATAAAACTGTAATTCCACCCGATTCCCAATTTGTTTTATGTTATAACCCACGCCACAGGCGTGGGCGTGGGCCTGGGCTATTGAACATAGATCGCCTAAAATTTTGCCGGCCTATCAAAAATGACTTAAAGGAACATTATTCATCTCATCACCATGATCGTTCATCCGTTTTCTGCATATTAGGGGCATAAAATTAGAATTCCTCCCGATTCACAAATATTCATGTGTTATAGCCCACGACATCGATGTGGGCTGGGACACCCACATCCAGATGGCGTAATATCTTGCCATCCCATCAAAAACGAACTAAGGAACATTAGTCATCGCCTCGCCATGACCGTTCCTCTTTTTTAGCCTTTTAGGGCAATAAAACTGGAGTTTTGCCCGATTACCAGATTTTCTTGTGCAATAGCTCACGCCACCGGTATGGGCCGAATGTCCAGACCTGGATCGCCTAAAAATATTTGACCCATAAAAAACGACCTAAGGAACATTAACCATCGACTCGCATGACCATTTCTCCTTTTTGGTATTTTAGGGCCATAAAATTAGAATTCCGCCCGATCCAGATTTTCGTGTGCTAACGTTCACGCCACCGGGATGGGCCCAGCTCCCTGACCTGGATCGCCCATGCCACCGGGGTGGGCCCGGACTCCCAGACCTGGATCTCCAAAAATTTTGTCGGCCCATCAAAAACTGCCTACGAATATTAGTCGTCGTCTCGCCATGACCGTTCCTCCTTTTTAGGTGTTGTAGAGCGATAGAACTTGAATTTTGCCCGATTCTCAAATTTTCGTGTACTATAATCCACTCCACCGACTTGGTCCCGGCACCCGGGCCCGATCGCATTAAATTTTGTCGGCCCATAAAAAATGACCTAAGGAACATTAGTCATCATCTCGCCATGATCATTCCTTCTTTTTGGCGTTTTAGGGCAATAAATTTGGTATTCCACCTGATTCCCAGATTTCCGTGTGCTCTTGGGCGCCCCGACTCTAATCTCTTAAATAATATTTTGCCCATAAAAAATGACCTAAGGAAGATTATTCATCGCACCATGACCGTTCATCCTTTTTCGATGTTTTAGGGCCATAAAACTAAAATTTCGCCCTATTCCCATATTTTCGTATATCATAGGCGTGGGCTTGGGTGTCCGGACCCAGATCGCTTAAAATTTTGTTAGGTCATCAAAAACGACCTAAGGAACAATAGTCATCGCTTCGCCATGACCGTTCCTCTTTTTTGACGTTTTAGGGCTATAAATCTGGATTCCGCCTGATTCTCATATTTTTGTATGTCATAGCCCACTCCACCGGTGTGGGCCCGCCCTAAACCGGATCGCCTAAATTTTTCGGCCCATAAAACATGACCTAAGGAACATTAGTCATTGCCTCGCCCTGACCGTTTCTCCTTTTTTGACGTTTTAGGGCTATAAAACTGAAATTTCGCTCGATTTTTAGATTTTTCATGTGCTATCACGCCACCGGCGTGGACCCGGGCGCACGGATCCGGATCGCCTAAAAGTTTGTCGTCCCATAAAAATGACCTAAGGAACATTGGTCATCACTCGCCATGACAATTCCTCCATTTTTAGTGTTTTAGGGCCATAAACTAGAATTCCGACGGATTCCCAGATTTTAATGTGCTATAAAATTTAAGATGATTTCTAATTTTTCGTATGCTAATGTCCACGCCATAGTCATTAATTCGGACGATGAGCTCCGAATCGCTCAAAATTTTATAGGCCCATAAGAAACGACCTAATGAACAATAGTCATGGCTTCGCCATGGTTGATCCTTATTTTTTGGCATTTTCGAGCCCCATAACACAGGAATTCGGGACAATTTTTAATTTTTTATGTGCTAATGTCAACGTCATCTCCATGAATTCAGGCGACGGTCACCAAATGACCTAAAATTTTCTGGGCTCCTCAGAAACGACCTAATGAATAATTGTTATCGCTTCGCCATTATTGTTCCTCATTTTTTTAGTTTTAGGTCCATAAAATAAAAATTTAGGACGGGTTGCAATTTTTTGCCTCTACCTCTCATTGGACCCACAATAGCCAACCTAAAAATTATGAAAGACCGAGTTCAAATTCTAGTAATGTCAAAAAAAAAATGCATTGGCAATATTAACCTCCATGACTAGGGCTGTTCATTTGGATCGGATATCGAAAATCCGAACCGATCCATTCAATTTCGGATTTTGGATTGGATCGGATTTGGGATTGTGTTTATTAACATTTCAGATTTCGGATCGGATTAGTATATTTTAATCCGATCCGATCCGGAATCCGAAATTATTAGGGCATGTATAAATACTACACTTTAATTTCGGATAGTCAGTACTTTTTTTACATCAACCTCCAAGTTATTACCTTTACAATTGTTAGATTTAGCTATATTGGCACCATTGTACTCTCATAATTGCATAAATATGATTTTTTTTAATGTATTGCCTCTTTTACAAAGAAAATATACATATTAGTTTAATTTTGATGCATAATAATACGATCCGAAATTCGATCCGATCCAAACTTCAAAATTCGATCCGATATAATTCGGATCGAATTCGGATTGCATTTTCTAGAATCCGAAATCTGAATCTAAAATGTGCTAAATCCGATCCGATCCGATCCGTTCACAACCCTACATGACAAACATTCATGAGGGAAAATACACACAATCATGGCAGAATAAGGACTTATTTAAGACGCGCATAAACCGACTCAAATACCACAATTGAAAAAAGACAACAACAACAACAACGACCCAGTGAAATTCTACTAGTGGGGTCTGGAGAGGGTAGTGTGTACGCAGATCTTACCCCTACCTCGAGGGAGTAGAGAGGCTGTTTCGGAAAGACCCTCCGCTCAAGAAGAAGAACACAATTGAAAAAAGATTGAAGAAAAAAAAATCGCACTTTGAGTTTGAAAAGAATACAATTATGGGAAACCAAAAGAATATTGTTGCAGAGCCCTAATGGATTTGCCTTGTCCTCATTGATCAAAACTGGTTTGTACTTATTCTGTTTTATTGCCAAATTTGAAAATGAACCAAACATGACTGCAAATTTGAAAAAGGAAACAAGCTTAAAGAGATGGACAAATAGTTCATCTGACATATGTCGTGGGTTACCAATTTGCATGTTTTTTTTAATAGTTTGTATTAACTCCAAACCTGTTGCTACATGAATCATTTATATCCAATCAGTTATCGCATACGCAAATTCTTTACTTCCATTTGTTCTATTGTTAGTTGAATTTGTAGACTACGGGAGATCATAGGTCTCTTGAGACAATTTTCCTCTACACAATTTTAGGCTTTAGTACTTATAATGTTGCACCTACATTAAAATCTGCCTGATTATACTTTCCTTTAACCAAGTCTATCGAAAACAACCTTTATATCTTCACAAGGTAGGGGTAAGTCTACATACACACTACCATCTTAGTTAGTTTATCTGTCACTAGAAAGACACAAGTACCTTAAGAGGTCGTGAATTAGCTTTCAAACAAAGCAATCCAACCTATTTTAACCCGCCCATTTGCTACCACTACCCGTAGTTATAACTGAACCTTTTTTTACCTTCAGCCCTCGACAATCTACCTATTGAAAAGATGTGAAGCACAAAGATTTAGCACACAAGCATCATCAAATTCCATTTTAGAACAGCATAATGAGGTGTAGTGGAGAGTGATACAAACGTTCAGCAAGAATTAGTTTCTTCAAAATATGGACATAAATGCATCGTCACATAATGAAGTTTATCAGCCACCTAGTCATAATCATGAGATTCATGACATGGAAAGAAATCAACTTCACAGAGAACCACGGTCGATACTCATCCTTTAGCAGCATCTTGTGTGAATGGTGAAACAAACAACAATAATAGAACTACCAGTTTCCAGTGTCAGCAACATGAAGTCATTTACTGCTATGTTATCTCTAATGGCTTATACAGTAAATAACCATATGAACTCAGCAGGTGTCAGTAATTCAGCTCTCTAGTCTCACTCACTCAAGATGGGAGAGGGGAGCTAGGGGGAAAAGAATCACAGTCCACCATCTGTGTCATTAGGCACTCAAGAAATATGCTGGTCACTTTGGGCCAGTGACCACGCAATCTGCAGATCCTTGGAACCAGTGATCATCCAACTAGAATGTAATATTTCATGTTTTTCTTCTTAGTAACATTAAGATTCAGAAACAGCTTCAACATGCATTCATCAGAATTCATTCAGGGTCTCACTGCAGCATATATCCAAGCAGATGAGCTCAATGTAAATTGGTCATGTCAATTTGGCAGAGCACTACCAAAATAAGAAGTCTACGCCCAGCATATAATCTATTAAAAATGGCATGCAGTTGTCTAGTCTGAACATCAGTGCAGTATGTATTCTTACACAACTAGTCAATAATTATGAGAATGATTTTGTACTAAGTCACATGACTTGAAATTAGACTATTAGAGTTGATGTTAAGTTACAACTGACCACCTACAAAAGTTTGAGCAAGTATCAGCTAGTTCATAGGAAAGATCGACATCAGGTTAGGAAGTAAAAATTTGCATCAACAAGCATTGCTTGTACCCCATATCCAAGCCACATTTCTGGAAGCTTCCTATGTCATGTCAAAGAATTCTCCGCCGTTCCCTTTTTCGTTTTCTTTCAGCACAAGAGTGACACATAATGATTGGAAATCACAATTTCTCCCTACAACACACGTGTATTCATGAAAAAATAAAATTCCACATTTTCTCTCATTTTATCAATATCCATCTTATAGTGAAGATCTCAGAACATTTTTATGCTTCTTGTATTTTGAGTTTATATCTAGAATTTGAATGAATAATTTGCATTTTATCTATCGCAAATTCAAATTGTTACATTTTGGCCTTCTTTATACTGATATAGTCCTCAAAACAAGCAAAAGTCTACAAACATTGGAGAGAGCAATTCATTTCAGAATTGAACTGCAGTCTGCAGCATATACACAAAGCATATAAGCTCACTGCAGACCAGCTCATAAGAACCTTTGGCAGAGCAATACCCAAAAATAAAAAGCCTAGGCCCTGCATATGCTGGAAGTGACACGACCAGAGTATGCCTATCTGCACAACTACCTAACGCTATATGATAACGCTATTATAGTAAGTACATGACATTTTAGGTTATAGTTGCTTTTAAGGTACAGGTGAAGTGGTGAACAGGGTAATAAGTTTTGAGCTATTATCGCAGATATCAGCTCTCTCATAGGAAAAGTTGGTATCGGAATAGGAACTAATAGTATGACCTCAGTTATGATTTTAGACTCGAGCAGATACCCCTACAGTCAATTTACAAGTATTTCGTGCACCCCCACATTCCAAGAGCTAAATTACTGGAAGTGGAAGCTTCCAGTGTCATGCCAAATAAATCTGTGGTCCCTCTTTATCACTTTCTTTCAGTACTAGAGTGATGCACAATATTTGGAAGAGGACATTTTCTCCCTATAATGCACATATATGCACACTACACTACATGTTGAATTCCACAACTTACAAATTCTAACATAAGCAAGTACGTATGCTCTTCCTAAATAAATGTACATCTGTTTGTAGATGCAAAAGATAAATTTCAGTACCAAACAAAAAGCTAATATCTTTATATCAAGATGGATTTCCCAAAAGTGGTTAAAAGAAACTCTTAGTGCGTAAAATAGTTATTTACATTCTCAACTAGTTTATCACCAACCAGAGGTAGAATTCAATACAAATTGCTCCGTGCTTTTAGACATTTCATAATGAACTATTCCAATATTCGACATAATTTCTTTGAGAGTAGCACATTCAATATAAATGGAGCTGCGGAAAAAAATAATTAACATAAACATAGTACTCAAACCAATACAAAAGATAATCAATAACTCAACTAAGCTTCCATAAGCTTATTATAATAATCCTTGAGCAATGTAACAAACAAGAATAACAATCTCATATCTTGCAGTTAAAAAAATAACACAGGGAAACATTCAACAATCACCTGAACTATTGCTTGCCATAATTCTCCAAATACCATTTATAGGTATCAACAAGACCATCCCGAAGCGAAATCTTGGGTGTCCATCCCAATCCAACAAGCTTTGAAGTATCCATAAGCTTCCTCGGCGTCCCATCCGGCTTACTCGAATCCCAAATCAATTCCCCCTTAAACCCCACAACTTCTTTAACTAACTCAGCTAATTCCTTTATAGTAACTTCACTCCCACTCCCTACATTCACATGTTCTAAATCACTGTAATTATCTAATAAAAATATCACAGCATCAGCTAAATCATCCACGTGTAAAAATTCCCTTAAAGGTGAACCTGTACCCCAAACAACAACCTTATCTAGGTTGTTAATTTTTGCTTCATGAAACCTACGTAATAATGCAGGTAAAACGTGTGAATTCTCAGGGTGAAAATTGTCATTTGTACCGTATAAATTTGTCGGCATTGCTGAAATAGCATCAAAATTATGTTGTAGCCTATAAGCCTGACACATTTTGATACCGGCTATTTTTGCAACAGCGTACCATTCGTTTGTAGGTTCTAAAGGGGCAGTTAAAAGGGCATTTTCGGGAATTGGCTGAGGTGCAAACTTAGGGTAAATACATGAGGAACCGAGGAACAGAAGCTTCTGGACTTTGTGATTGAATGACGAAACGATGACGTTTGTTTGGATTTGGAGATTTACAGTGATGAAATCGGCTGGATATGTGTTGTTTGCGTGTATACCGCCGACTTTAGCGGCGGCGAGGATGACGTAGTGAGGTTTCTCGGCGGCGAAGAAGGATTCGACGGCGGATTGGTTTGTGAGATCGAGATCGGAATGTGAACGGAGGAGGAGATTTGTGTAGCCTAATTGGTGGAGTTTTCGGGCTACGGCGGATCCGACGAGTCCGCGGTGACCGGCGACGAAGATCTTGGCGGATGTGTCTATCGGCATTTTTTTGTGTGTGGACTCAGATTTCGGTGTGTGTGTGTGTGAGAGAGAGAGAGAAATGAAATGAGCTAAGCTCGAGAGGAAGGAGCTAAATAATGCAAAAAAGTATTAGAAAAATAAGAAATAATTAGATAAATAAGAAAATAAAATTAAGATACAAAGTTTGTTTAGTTTCTTTTATAATCATGTGGAATTCAAAAATTATTGGTTCGGCTAATTTAAATTTTCGATGTAGGAAATATTTTATATTAAAAAATATTATTCTCAAAACTTTAATTCGAGGATCAAAATCAGAGTGGAGAGATCTCATTCATTATATCATAATGCATACGTTTCTTGAATTGGGAATAAATAAATTGAAGAATTAAAGTTTGCTCAAGGGGAAAAAAATAGGGCCAAAAAAAGAAGCTTTTTTATAATTATGTTTAAAAAATTTAGGATTAATTTAATTTATTTACTAGAATTTTGAGGAGTGAAATATTTGACTTACTACAAAAGATAGGACATGAAAAGCATATTCTAATTATCTATAGAAGGTCTTAATTTAATTCAAATATTCCATTTCTGCGTTTTTAGAGGATCATATTTCGCCTTTAATGTACTTGAAAATGTGATACAGCTAATCTAGTTTAGTTAGATTAAGCTAATTATTCATAATTAATTGAACGTAATAATTGAATAATTTAAGTCCAACAATTAAGATTGTGAAAAATATCATCTCATACACTTTGGAAAAAAAGAGTTAAATACTTTTTCACATTCAGTGTTTCTACCTAACCGAATAATTTACCTTAGCAATTACCCATTTAAGTAAGAGTACATAATTCAATCATCATTAAGTGATAAATATGTGTATAAAAGATAAATATTTTGCATTTATTGACTTTAGTATAAACATCGGGTGCAAGTAAGTATTTTGTACTGAAAAAGAAATATTTAAATTATGAATTATTTTAACACTCTTTTGTAAGTTCATGAACATATCTAAAATTACGATTAGGTACTATAAATACGGTGATTCACTTAATGATAATATAGTACTAAAAAATGGCAAAAGAAATTTATAATAATATTAGGTTTATTACGGGATATAATGAAGAAAAAAAAATTGATTTATTTTTAATTGCTCGATGTATCTTTATATAAGGAGAATTCGAAAAGAGAAGGAAAAAGGAGTGAAGGAATATAATAAGTTTAATGGGAAATAATTAATGGTTGATACGTTGTCTTCGATACTAAAAAGACCTGCATATAAATTCTTGAGAATTTTCATGTTATTTATTATGATAAAATTAATTTTTAATGAATGTGACATTATGGTTCACACCTAATGAATGGAGGAGCATTACTCAACATTATTATATTTGCTTTCTTTTACACAAATTATTTGGCAATATGAGTCACTTTTGCAATTGTTAATTTTCAAAAAACATGGCTACTAGTATGCAATGGAATATGCTAAGAAAAAGGAATCAGATGCTTGTGGAATATATTCTCCTAAATGATCAATATTAATGTTCACGCTATAAAATCCTTTAATTTGGATTGAAATGATTATTTACAAATATTGTTATTGATTTAATTTCCATTAATTGATAGCTCGTTCTTCTAGTTTTGAATGCCAATTCAATCACAACCTCTTATAAGATTTATATTTGATGGCACTAAAACCTCTTTTGAGATAATCTCGGATTGTTATTGAATTTAAGTTATAACGTTTTATTTATTGGCGGGTAAAAAAAATTCACCCCATAAATATAATTTGACATGTTATAGTAGGTTACTTATTATTAAGTATCGTTATCAGTCAATATTAATGATGAATTATATGCACTTATCTTTTAAATGACCTAATTTGAATAAATATTTCTTATATTGTTAATGCATAGGACTTTAAGTAAATAAGTTTTATGTTCAAATTAGGATTACTCGTTAATTATTCTTCATCATGATTTGTATGTTGAAAACAGACCAAAAATGAATGAAACCAATACCTTAAAAGGGAGACGTGGTTGACAGTTAAATGGCTTTTATAAGTTGTAAACCAAGAATCCGTAAAATTTACTAAGAACAGTAAAATAAATACTTATTGAAATTAAATGATAGTCAGAACACCACCCACCATAAATTAACTATTTTTTTGAATAACAACAACAACGATCCAGTAAAATCTCACAAGTAGGGTCTGGGGAGGGTAGTATGTACACAGACCTTACTCTTGCCCCAAAGGAGTAGAGAGACTGTTTCCGGAAGACCCTCGGCTCAAAATAATAAGAAAAATAAAAAGGAGAGAATATTAGTTTCACCACAGAGATCATAGGAAAAATAGGAACATAAAATGCAGAAGGAAAAATGCAAAACAAAAACGATGGCTAGTAAATAGATTCTGCACCGAAAAGAGAAAATAGTAAGACACTGCAACACCCCTAGCTATTTCAGACAAAAACCCTACCATCTAGGCTCAAAACAGTACAAGGTAACGCAAGAAAAAGCAAATAAGTTGTTGAAACTTGCCTTTCCATATGTAATTTTCAGTATAAGAATACTTACGTATATTTTTGTTAGTCAAATTCTGTTTACCTGGAAAATATGAGTAACAATTAAACTTGATTAGTAGTTTTAAAGATATGTGATTTAGTTCAATACCAATTGATAATCAAGAAATATGAAAAAAAAATAAAAGAAATAAGTGAATCAAACCAATGTTACTCAGCAGTAGCGACTTCGAGCTTAGTGACCTCGAGGTGGGTTTAGGGCAATAAAAATAATTAAGCAAGAAAAGTAAAGTAAGAGCAGTAGAGCTAAAGGACAATTCTGATGAACAATGGGCAGAAAGTAATATAGTATATTCTTTGTTAATGATTAGATGATGTTTACCAATGATTGGAATTCCCTTTATATAATAGGGAAACCCTAAATAAGGTACATTTCTATCTAAAGTAAGGAATCAAATTGGGACAGTTGTCTAACCGCCTAGTACGGATTCGTACTAGGTCGTACAGATAAATTCCGAAATTTATGCCACGATCTTGGGGACGTGGCGGGAATCTTGTCCTTCTGTAACAAACTTATAATGGCATTATCTCGAGGCCGGTCACGTTCGGCCTCGATGTTCATCGGACACTTTGATCTTCGAAGCCTCCCATCGGGCTCGCTCCTGATCTATATCGATCTCGCTCTTGAAGTGACACTCGAGCTCATGAAATTGGGTAGCCGCGATTTTTATCGTATACAGATAGTCCCCGTATTTCTGAGAGTATAACGACAAAAAATGAATTGAGTTCTTGATCTTTACCCTGATTTTCCACAACATCATCATCGTGACGTAAGCGACTGAGGAAACGAAAGCTTGGAAGTTGGCCTTTCCCGAGGAAAACTCCGAGAACTTTTAGCGAGTCCGGCAGCGGGGAAGGTTCTGAGGGCGAAGACACTTCTGATGATAAGGACCGTGCTGCTTAGGTTTTGTGCTCTTAGTAATTTTTTGCTTTTGAGGCCGATCGGCCCTTGCGGGGAACTCTTGATCGTGACCTATAGCTCTTGTAAAAAGGTTATACAAAGCCTTTTTCCTTTCATGGCTTATGAATCTGTCCCTTTTGTGCGGTTCAAAGCGCTTTATCATAAAATTCCTTTTGAATGTCCGAAGTTTGAGATGGTAATGACCGACAATAAGTTCTGCCCTCGAACGTTTCTGATCAATGGTCCCCGAATGACTATTCGAACTTGAGTTTGAGTAGCTCTTAGGCTCGACAGTCGATGAGGTAAGGTAGCCCTTGGGCTCGAAAGATAGTCCCGGAGTGAGAATTTTCTCGAACTCGATAGCCCTTGGGCTTAGTAGTCAAGTGAGTACTTGCTCGAACTCGAAATGAAAATAGCCCTTAGGCTTTATAGCCGAGTGAGGATTTGCTCAAACTCGAAGTAAAGTTAGCCTTAGGCTTCATAGATAGTCCCCGAGTGAGAATTTTCTCAAACTCGGGTAGCCCTTAGGCTCTTTTAGATTGGCCCTTAGGCTCTTTAAGTTGGGCCAATTTGGCCTCTAAAACGACTATAATTTTTCCCTCTTTTCGGCTAAAAGACTTAGTGAAAATTTCTTTATGCCTTAGCATGTGTTTTTTGTACCCATTGGGTATTTTGAGGGTTCAATTGATCAGAACTCGTTCGTGTTAATACCTCTTGAGGCTTTTTCGAAGGCTGATGTTATCGAAGCCTTTAAATTATTTGAAGGTTGATTTTATCGAAGCCCTTTTTGATTTTGCCGAAGGTAGCCGAGTTTAAACGGTTTTTCAAAGTATTTGAAAGCCTTTAATTTGTGGCGGAAGTCGGACGTCTCCGAGCCGCATTATTTCGGCCATAGCCTTTTATATGACTGTAGTCTTTAATATGGTCGTAGCCTTTAATATGGTCGTAGCCTTTAATATGGTTGTAGCCTTTAATATGGCCGTAGCCTTCGGGTATGTCTCTTGGACTTGTTTCCCGATAACCTTTCGAACTTGTCCGAAAGGTTAGTCCCCGAGTATGATGGCCTTGGCCTTTGCGTCGAGGGATGCCTCTTTGAGGTCTTATAAATTCGAGTTCAGATACTCGAATGCGTTGACTGTCAATGACAATCCCCGAGTATTCGAGGTGTATTTACGTTTTGGCCCCTGAGCCGTTTCTCGTGGAATCACAAGTATGATGTTCGTATAGTAGCAAGTTTCTTTGATACACAAAGTGTTTTGATATAGAAAGAATGCTTTTTTGTATAATTGATACATGCGTACATGTTTTGCCATCGGGGCTCGACTATTCGATACGGACACGGTTCATCTGACCATTTGGCCCATTACAAAGTTCTTCCATCGAGACCCGATGTCCTGATGTGATTTTCTTGTAACAAAGTAGACATTCGAGGGCAATGCCCTTCAATACTCGAGGCATATTGTAGGGAACCTCGGATACCGTTGAATTGCTCTAAGTTAGCACGACAATGGTTGCCTCATTAAAAACCTCGCCGGAAAAACCCATTTGGGACAAAAACCGGTCTAAGGGAAAAAGAGTGCAACGAGTGCTTTAAGGTCCAAAGCTTCGTGTTGATCCTTGTTGAAAACCTGCAAGTGTTAGTCGAAAAAATAGAAAGGATTGGACTGGGGTTTAGGGCAATAAGTGAATCAAACCAATATTACTCAGCAGTAGCGACCTTGAGCTTAGTGACCTCGAGGTGGGTTTAGGGCAATAAGAACAATTAAACAAGAAAAGTAAAGTAAGAGCAGTAGAGCTAAAGGACAATTCTGATGAACATTGGGCAGAAAGTAAGATAGTATATTCTCTGCTGATGATTAGATGATGTTTACCAATGATTGGGGTCCCCTTTATATAATAGGGAAACTCTAAATAAGGTACATTTCTATTTACAGTAAGGAGTCAAATTGGAACAACTGTCTAACCGCCTAGTACGGATTCGTACTAGTTCGTACGAATAAATTCTGAAATTTACGCCACGATCTTGGGAACGTGGCGGGAATCTTATCCTTCTGTAACAAACTTATAACGGCATTAACTCGAGAGCGGTCACGTTCGGCCTCGATGTTCATCGGACACTTTGATCTTCGAAGCCTCCCATCGGGCTCGCTCCTGGTCTATTTCGATCTCGCTCTTAAAGTGACCCTCGAGCTCACGAAATCGGGTAGCCCCGATTTCTACCGTATACAAATTCAATTAACAAGAAACGTCCTTATCCAAAAATGAATTCGTTTCCATACGAAATTAAAATAACGCAAAGATGCACGTGCATAGCACGTCTTTTTTGTAAAATAAAAAATAATCACCGATTAATTGTTCAACTCCTCTTATGAAACTGATTGTTTGGTACCACATGCTATTCATTATTCGGCTCTAATTACGATACTGATTGTTTGGTACCAACTACTAATTATTTGTCAAATTCTAAATTAAGTTAAATTGTACCAGAGTAAAGTAATTCCACCACATAACCACATTTATATATATATATCTATCTTCAATACTATATTAAAAGCACGAATGTCATTAGGAAAATGTCGTTCGCCTTTTTTACCCCTTAAAACATATAGTTTACATTGGACAATACAGTAATTTGAGTATTTCATTAATTTTGGATACTATTATTTAATTAATTTTCCTACAATTTAGGAATAGTCATTTATTGTTAATAAAATTTTTGCCTAAACGTTCACTACACGCTAGGAAAGAGTGTTTTCTAAATTCCATTTATACTTTGGAGTACTAAATTCCATTTAGTTAATTAAATTTGCCTAAACTAGGAAAGTTTGTCGTCCAACTCCATTTATATTTTGGATTATTAAAATCTCCCTTTTATCATTTTAAGTTTAGGAGATTTTTTTGTAATTAAGATTTTGCCTAATTCTTACTAGAAAAAATAATCATTTAATATTTTTTTTAATATTTAAAATTTTGAGATCAACAAAAATTTTAGTTGTTAATTTTTTTTCTTATCTGTGTCAACATTAAAAACTTTTTGATAGATGAATTAAATTTGAATTGGAATGGATTGAATAGTATTTATTATATATTCCTAATAAAAGTGAAAATTATTTTGAACTTACACTTGTTTGTTTAACTTTTAAGTAATACATGACTCAAACATAATTTTTAATATAATAACTATGATCTTTTAAGATCTTGTATTCATAGAGACTGGGTACACACGTAACGTGCGTATATAAGATGTGTATATATATATATATATATATATATATATATATATATATATATATATATATATATATATAAGTGGACGGCGTGCCACACGATCCCATAATATTTGGCTAAGAAACTCAATTATCTTTTTTTTCCTTTTTTTGACTTTTCCCCCTTCATTTCTCCATTTATCTTATTTTTATTATAGTCCAAAAAGTCTTTAAATGCAATTAGTCAACCTTTTACCTTCCACTATAACTGTCTTCATTATTAGATATCTTAATATGTATTATTGCTATACCTTTGTTAGCAGCCATCTATAAATTAAAACAATCTACTTTGTTAGCAGCAATCTATTCTCTCTTTCTCACGCATTATTTTTTCAGGTTATAATTTTTGAATATATTTTTGAAGGTTTCATATGGTAACTAATCAAGAACATCATCTTGAAGAAAATTTATAGTGAAGGCGAGCTCCGAGGATATATATAGGGTTCAAATGTTTGACGACTTTTGATTGTAGGTGATGTATTGAGAGTTTAATTTTATTATAAGCCATTATGTAGAGCTTTGCGAGGTAGGCTCTTGCTGAAATTCAATTCTGTGAACGGAAAATAAGTTATCCTCTAGGTGGTATTACATGGTATATTTTTCTCTTCTTTTTTTTAATTTATTTACAATATATCATAGTGACTCGATAATCAGTAATTCAGTATAACATGTATTTTGCCTCATCAATTAAAGCAATTTGATTGTTTTTATTATTACTGGCATATATTTTTTTGGGGTGTATTTGCTTTCCTATCGTTTAAGTTATTGCGCTTCAATAAGGTTAAAAAAATTCTATGTTACCTATATGTCTTCATTATCTAAATTACAATGAAATTACAATAAGAAAAGAATAAATAAACATAATTTAAAATTTGACTTCATTAGTATTTTTATTAGCTTGCAATTTATACTCCGTAACTTAGAATTTTAAAAAGAAATTAAAAGAAAGAAAAATTGATTTATTGAAAGATGGTTTGACTAAATAGATAACGTTTGTGGGGGATCGGAGATGATGAATCTATATTAGAGTGGTTGAAGAAGGTTTTAGGTGTTTTATGTGATGTTTTGCTTTTATTATTTATTTTTTATATTTTTCTTATCAGAAAATCTATATATATATATATATATATATATATATATATATATATATATATATATAAGTGGACGGCGTGCCACACGATCCCTTTGGCCAAGAAATCTATTTTATCTTTTTTCTCTTTTTGGGAGGTTTTCATAATTTTTTTAATATATTTTATATTAAAAAATATATCTTCATAACTCACACCTCTATATTTTTAATAATCTCAATAACTCTCATGCCTTTTATATTCATAACCTCCAAATATTTAATGTATAAATTTATGATAATTTATTATAGTGTCCCTCCATGTATACCTTTAAAAGGACTTATTTGTTTTTAACAAATATGATTGATCATATGCACGATTGAACAAGAGGATGAGGGCTAAAGTGTGATCACACCAAGATACTAAGTTTATATTCTGCTCGCACTGGTTTGAGCTATCTCTATATTAAAGGTTATGGAGTAGAAAAGAAGAATTATACTAAGGTATGGTTTAAATTCTATTCTTTATTTTTTGTTTAAGGTAAATGCATGAAGATATTTTTTACTTTTGGTACGTTCCGATATATCTGATAAATCTTATATTTATATTTTATACAGGCGTGAGTCTTAAGAAGAATGATTAATTAAGAAGAAGTGTTAAATAATGAGGCAAAGATCGAAGTAAAGCCTATTTTACAATTCTTATTAGTGGTCTTTGATTTGTTATCCTTACATTTATGTTGTCTTTTTATAATTTTATTTATATTTCTTAAATTCCGCGCAAAGCGCGGGTAAATTTACTAGTTAGAGATAAGTAAGAAAATGAGAAGTTCATGATTTTGGTCTAAGAATGAAGGTGTAGACTATCTCCCTCCATGATTATGGATTGTGGGTTAAAGAGTTTTTCCAATTGAAGTGACAAATTTAAGTAGGGATTATTTTATTTACAGAGTCGCTACTTGGAATTGGTTTTCGGTATTCCAAGTCACCTTTTATTTGAATCCCTAATCAAAGGAGGGTTTGATTCTATTTTTATTGGTCCACAAATACAAAGTTCGGGTAAGGAATTCTGTTGATCGAGGAGAATGTGTAGGGCATTCCCCGAGTCCTGTGGTTCTAGCACGGTCGCTTTATTGACTTAAAACTTGGCTTGAACTAATTTTGGACAAACTGTGACTTATATGATTTTCATGTTTTACTTATCCGCTTTTATCTCTTGATTATTAGAATTATTAAACAAAATAATTTGGATAATATTACATTGTCATAACCACGCCACGCAAGCGAATGCATGATCGAATAAAAAAATTAATTAACTTATCATAATTGTACCTCGCAAGCGAATCCGAAATCATGACAATCAATTATTTGTAGCACTTTTGAGAAATTAATACATTTGAAAAAATTAATTCTTGAAAATTATTAGTCAACTATCGCGCTACGCAAGCAAATCTGTAATTTTAGCAAAGGATTAATTAAGTTAAACATTAACTAAATTTAATTGGTATGGTATGTGAATATTGAATTAATTTATTGAATATCAAACATCACGCTACGCAAGCGATTCCGTGAGTTAAAGCGTGTCTACTAATTGCCTAGCGTTTAAATTATTAAGGTGATTAGAAAATTGGACCAGCTTTGTTTGTTGGATTTAAAATGGCGTTCGACCATTTTCTTTGTTATTGGGGCTGCTAGGACTGCTGGGCCAATTCTATTATTTTTGGCATTAAGCTACCTTATTATTAAAGACAAATGGCCCTGCTAGCATGCTTAACCTCATAATGGGCCTGGCTGAATTTGAGTTCACTTTTGGCCCATACATTTAAAGCCTATCCACAACTACAAATCAACTAATAACCTACTAGTGTATCCTTTTTTTTTTCTTTTAATTTAACAATAATTGCAATAGTAAACTAATTGAAAACTTTTAGATACTCATCCCTGTTGAAGCTGAATAACCCATACCAACTCAATTCACTACAGGCCTTAAGCGATCTGTCGAGTTATCATGAATCATCGCAGCAACGGGCAGAGCCTGTGTCGACCTTTTATCTAATAAATGCATCCCTTCCAGAAGTCGGGGTTTGTTGCACGTATTAGCTCTAGAATTACTATGGTTATCCGAGTAGTAGATACCATCAAACAAACTATAACTGATTTAATGAGCCATTCGCAATTTCACAGTCTGAATTTGTTCATACTTACACATGCATGGCTTAATCTTTGAGACAAGCATATGACTACTGGCAGGATCAACCAGGTAGCATTCCTCATTGACGTCGGCACCGCATGAGCATGGCCGACCCAAAGGCCACGGCCAAGTCCAAGACGAGCACGACCGTCATTCGTAAGGAGCATTCTTTGGGCAGATAGGAGCCAATGAAGACCCCATGCCCATTGCGTTTACCGAATCCGAGAGTCCGAGCATACTAGTCATGGACCAAGCCATTGCAAGGCGAAGCGAGGACGACCTGGGACACAACTGCAGCTTTTGGTTCACCCCGCACGTCGAACGCGAGGGGCGAAAGGCGACCGATTGTGCTTGATAATGCCTTGGCATTAGGTATGCAACACAGAAAACCGACGTCGAACAAGCCTAATTTGCGCTTGTACCATGATTGAGATGGCATGCGGGCTAGGACGTCGCTGCTCAAGCAGGGATCCAACCTAGCCACACAAACCGAACACCACTCATGTGCCGCACGTACACTTGCCTCGCCGATACAAGCCAACAACAGCCCCAACACGCGACGCGCAGCCATGTGTTATTGCTGATGCCAACATTGCAAAGCCAAGACAAGCCCCGCAAAGCACGAATAGGGGGTTGGAGCAATGCCAAACACAACCCACAACAACCGATGGCAATCGGCAATTTACTAAGCTTCGCCCCATGCGTATGGCACCTTGCGGTGCTACTTGTACGACGTTTTGTCGTTCTATTGCCAAAAGCCATCAGCCGCCACGAGCGATGTCGCCTCCCGATGTTGCCCGCAACAACCGATGGCAATCGGCAACTTACTAAGCTTCGCCCCATGCGCATGGCACCTTGCGGTGCTACTTGCACGATGCTTAGCCGTTCTGTTGCTAAAAGCCATCAGCCGCCACGAGCGGTTCCAGACACAACCCACAACAACCGATGGCAATCAGCAACTTACTAAGCTTTGCCCCATGCGCATGGCACCTTGCGGCGCTACTTGCACGACGCTTTGCCGTTCTATTGCCAAAAGCCATCAGCCGCCACGAGCGATGTCGCCTCCCGATGTTGCCCGCAACAACCGATGGCAATCGGCAACTTACTAAGCTTCGCCCCATGCGCATGGCACCTTGCGGTGCTACTTGCACGATTCTTAGCCGTTCTATTGCTAAAAGCCATCAACCGCCACAGGGGGTGGGGTGGGGGTTTACAGACACTACCCACAACAACCGATGGCAATCGGCAACTTACTAAGCTTCGCCCCATGCGCATGGCACCTTGCGACGCTACTTGCACGATGCTTTGCCCTTCTATTGCCAAAAGCCACCAACCGCCACGAGCAATGATACCCGCAACACCTGATGGCAATCGACATGTACTGAGCTTCACTCCATGCGCAAGGCACC